>NW_024870694.1:842500-1090000 GCF_019054845.1 Dipodomys spectabilis | reverse complement strand
TAACATTTCTATTCATTTATCTGAAATACACAAATAAAAATAAATTATGTGAAAGTCTTATTTATTAAGGGCTATGTGCAAGAGTCTACAAAACTAGTTAGAGAATCTGAATGATACAATTCAAGTCATTCTAGCCTTTTTTTCAAAAGCACTTTCATTAAAGAATAATTTGCTTAATAAAATCTATTCACATAAATAGAAAGCTCAATGGTTTTAGTAAACTTAAAGAGCTGTAAATTATCAGCATAATTTTTAGAACGTTTCATCACTCCCGTAGAGAAATACCCCACACCTAACAACACTGGCTCCTTGGTCCCACCCTGTCAACTCCAGCCCGCAACCCTATTGGACATACTGTTGGGAGACTGGCCTATGTTGTAACCTTCCTACAATATGTGGCCTTTTGTGACTGGCTTCTCTTACTTAGAATAATGTTTTTCTAGTTTGTTAATGTGGCAGCATGAGCAAATCCTACTTTTTATTGTGATAAAAGACACATGATATAAAATTTAACCGTATCTAAATTTACAGTTGAATGAAATTAAATGTATCCTTATTGTCATGAAACTATCAACACTGTACATCTCTGGAACTTTTTCATCTTGTAAGACTGAATTTCCATATATACTAAGTAGTCACTTTCCATTCTCCCTTTTCCCCTTCCTGTTAGCCTTAGCAACTATTATTATACTTTCTGCCTCTATGAATTTGAATAATATGTGTGCCTCATGAAAATAGAATCATATAGTTTTTGTCTTTTCCTGGTTGACTTAGTCAGTATAATGTTTTCACTATTCATCCATATTATAATTGTGTATGTCAAATTTTCTTTCCTTTTCCAGGTTAAGTAATATTTCTTGTAGATGCGACCCAATTTTCTTATTGATTTTACCCATTAATGGACATTTTATAGGCTTTACACTTTAGCTATTGTGAATAACACTGCTGTAAATATGAGTATTTGGATTTTCAAGTATCTTCTTGATATTCTTCTTTCAATATCTCTTGAGTATGCACCCAGAAGTCAAACTGCTGGATCAAATGACTCTTAACCTTTTGAGTAACTACCAATATTTTACACTGGCTTCAATCTTTTATAAAAATCTCCATCAACACCCAAAAGTTACAACTTCACTATATCTTTGTTAATGTTTATTATTTTCTTTTTGAAAAATATTAGGTAGCCTTATGTATATGAGGCTTATCTCATTGAGATTTGGGTTAGTATTTTCCTAATAATTAGTGATATTGAACATATTTATGTGCACCTACTGACCGTTTATATGAATTTCTTTGGAGACATTTCAAACTAATTTTCTTTGCCCCCTTTGTTGTTGAGTATTTTATTTCTTCTATTGGATACTTTTCATTATAAAAAAAAGTGTATTTGCCATTTTTACAATTAGAAGGCTTTTTATGGTGCTAGCATTAACACAAAGAGACAGCCAGTAAATATCCTAATATGTTCACTAAGAACACCACTGATTCACTCAATAAAGCATCTAAGAAACCTTCATTCAGTGAGCATTTGTCAGACATCTACCATATGCCAAGCACTGTGCTAAGCATAAGTTTTCATAAAGGAGGGGTCTTGAAGCTATAAGATATACAAATACTCTTAACATCTCATGCCTGTAAAAATAGCATATGGTTTAGGACCTTTATTCTCAATAGCTGCAAGTGCATAGTTCACACAAATTTTCAAACTGATGCAAATATTATGCTAGATTCTTAGAGCAAAATATCCTAAATCTGAGCAGGATCAAATGATAGAATCTGCATAGGCATTGTTGATAAATCTGTATCATCTGGTACCTAAAAATGGGTAGAAAAAAGGATCAGAGCTGGCCACCAGTGGCTAACACCTGGAATCAAGCTACTCAGGAGGCTGAGATCTGAGGGTCATAGTTCAAAGCTAGGCTGAGAAGGGAAGTCTGTGAGACTCTTATCTCAATGAACCACCAAAAAAAGCCAAAAGTGGAGGTATTGCTCAAGTGGTAGAGCACTAGCCTTAAGCAGAAAAGCTCAGCGACAGCACCCAGCATAAGTCCAAGCCTAAGACTGGCAAAAATAAAAAAGGAAATGTCATTATAAATCTGTAGTATCTGTCTAATTTTTACTGAAAAGAATGATTATATTATGGCTGCAAAAATATGAAGTACTAAGTTCATGCCAGAAATCTAAGTTACCCAAGAAGTAAAGATAGGATGATCTCTACTCGATTAATGAGAACTTATCTCAAATAGCAAGCAGAATGTAGGTGATACATGCCTGTAATCTGAGCTGTCTGGAAAGCAGAGGTACGAAGATCATGGTTTGAGGATGGCTGGGCAAAAGTTCAAGACCTTTCTGAAAAATGGTTCAAGTGGCAGAGAGTTTGCCTAGCAAGCCCCAGATCCTGAGTTCAAACTCCATCATTTCCAAAAGCATGGCGTATTATGAAAGATTAAGTAGATTTAAAATATGAGTAGTTTCTGGCAACCAGTAACATAATTAATTACATAATGCAATTAAACAGATTAAGAAAGTCCAAATGAAATAAAACTCCCACATCAATATGCCTATAAAATCACTCTGTCTTCAACTACACAGCAAAAAATTAGAGCAAGAAGCCTCTGATAAAATGCAAAGCTGAATAAAACCACAAAAATATGAATAAGAAAATACACAATGCAACGCTTTGGATAAAGAGAAACATGAAAATCCTGTAAAACATACACACACACAGTCATTAGGATCCTATTAAATATGCAACAATGTTTGACTTCTTTCAGTCTGTAGACCCCATATAAATCATAATTGTGTATCTAAACTAAACATTGCATATCCCTACTTCTTTTTATCCCATGTTCCTGTGGAGTACCTCCTCTCCTTACTTCCAATGGTACTCTTCTGTACATTTCATTTCTGTAGCAGCAAGAGTTATATTGTCAAGGTGTAAGTCCGATCATATAGATCCTCGGCTGGAAATATTTCCAGGTGTTTCAGATCTTTTCCAAGGCCCATGCTACAATCTCATCTCTTTGTTTCTCTTACTCTTGTTCACAACATTGCAATCATACTGTTCTTCTTTAATCTGTGTCAGCACTTCTAAGTCTTTTGCACATACTATTCCTTTACCCTGGAATGCTGGTCCCTGTTCCCTTTCCTATGAATACATCTTTTAGATTACACTCCTTTAATGAGATCTTATTAATGAATCTCTGTAAAGTGGCAAGACCAGCACTCATTTATTATTAATTTTAGCGCATTGTTGCTCCTGTTTCTGACACTTATTTTCCAATTTGCAGTCATTTTCGTTCATGCAATGTTAATTTCTTCATCCCTTGTCCTGTATTACTAGACCAAGTTCTCCATAAAACCATGTCTTCCTCCTTTACTTTTGTATTCCAAGAGATCAGCACAATCCCTAGCACAAAAGAAACATCAACACGTATTTATCAAATGAATATTTTATGGTGAGTATGCATTTGGATCCACCCGAAAATCCCTTTTAATATTATAAGCATTTTTTCACAGCATCTAAAGCATATAGTTTATATTTCAACATTTTATTGAAGATTCCAGACAAAACAAAGTCTGTGGGAAAATATATGTCTCTGGTGACAACCAAATTATTTGTGTTTCACAAGGTGTTTGCTTCTATTTTCTCTGTGCTACATATGGCTGAAAAGTTATTTAAGATTAAAAATCACTAACATGGAGCTAGGATGGCAATCAGTATTACTAGTTCTTATTTCATCTTCTAAATCATCACAGTGGATATGGGAGCTTACTCATATGGGTAACCACAGCACTAGGGCTGTGATTTATTCACCTGTGATTTATTTACCTGGATTTCATAAGGAGTGGTAGGTTCTAGGCTTGTGACACGAACACTATATCTTAACAGAATCATCCCACTCAGCAGTGTCGGATACAACAAACTTTGCACAAAACAGGTTTTGTTCTGTTCCTTATCTACATTGAAATCTTCCATTTTATCCTGTGGATAGTAAGACTGGAAATTGAAAATACACATTGTATAAGTGAGAACTCAGTAAAGTGATATAATAAAAAACAAATACAAATGGGGACTAAAGACAGTGTCTGATTCTTTAGACATCACGTTTTCTGTTTGTTGGTTTCACTCGTCTGGGGCTTGAACTCAGGGTCTATGTGCTGTCCCTGAGCTGCAAGGTTAACCCTATACCGCTTGAACCATATTTTCAGACACTTTGCAGGTTAACTGAAGATGGGTCTCTGAAGAGTCCCAGGCTGGCTTCAAATCTCAATCCTTCTGAGTGGCTAGGATTGCAGGTGTGAACCACCAAAACTTGGCAATATCATGAGTTTCAATGACGCCAGCCTCTCTTTCTCACTGCATCATCTTTTTTGTTGTATGTTTAAACTCCTTTTCTATGAATGACTTAGTCACTCTAAGAGATGCATATTAGCTTAGAAATCATCACTTTATGTTTCTATTTGTAATAACAAAAACACACAAATAAGCTGTTATTGAGTCTGTATTTACTGCCTGGAATAACTTTTTCTCTTAAAATTAATATACTAAAAATATCCTAGGAGCTAGCCAAGGGATATTTGTGTGTGTGTGTGTGTGTGTGTGTGTGTGTGTGTGTGTGTGTGTGTGTGAAAGAGAGAGAGAGAGAGAGAGAGAGAGAGAGAATGAGGTCATATAAACCTATCATAATAATCAGAAACAAATATGTATTTAGTATACTGAAGACCATAGTTTAGCAAAACAGTACACTAAGGAGTGATGATTATTTACTGTCACAATAGTGTGGTTAGCCAGGAGCTGTGCCTTTCTCTGTTGCCCATGATGAGAGTGGCATAAAGCTAGCCACTCAAAACCACACAGTGTAAAGATCTCAGTTCAAGATGTAAAGTATGGTTTCTATTCGACATTGCTACTGCAGCATCCTATAACAAATCAACCACTAAAGAAAACTGTTGTAAGTCAGGAGCTGTATCTATATTTTAGATTCCTAAACAATTCCAAAGACCTAGCAATGGCAGTTGAGAAAAGCTACAAAAGAGTCTTCCATTACGCATTTCTTAAAATTTAAGTATTTCCCAGGAACTAGACATGTCACATAATGACAGGATTTCCTACACATCTCAACTTGTCAACACCTTTAACAATTGAGATCCACTCGTGCCATAATTCTTCTCAGTTTTGACCAGGGAAGCCTTCTGATTCCCTCACACTGGAATCATAGTATGACTTACAGACATAGGTGATAGAGATGTTCGTCTTTCTGTTAAAAAATCTTTAAAAAGTAAAATTTTACTGATTCAAAGTGTTCAGGGGAAAAGAGAATGTAAGTTAGCATAAATTATCACACATGAAAGAAACTAAGCTTTATTGCCTTCAATTGTGTGGAAAAGTTCAAATCAGGGAACATTTTGCCAAGCACTGGCCATGCTATGTGAAAAAATGAAGACTGAAGAGTGCTTGCACATATCAAACCATAGCACAAAGTGGCTTTCATTTCTTCTTTACATCTCAATTACATTTCTTTATAAGTCATCAGCTTTCCCAGTTCTCTTGGATGGACAAATCATTCCCTCACTGTTTATTCTTTCCACTCTCCCCCCACCAGCTTAATCTCTTCATGACAAAGAAATGAAAATTGTCTTTATGCATCTCAGTTGAGAGTGGGACCTAATAATATCCCCTCTTAAGGCTGAACCATTAAAAAAAAAAAGGCTGAACCATTGTAGCTAAGGTACATCAAAACTTGAATTTCTACTAATCAGAATCTCAAAGGATTCTTCTATACTTTCTATGATCAAACATTTATTCTTGCATAGATTTTAATTTACCTTTTAAAGCGAAGACTGGGAGGAAACATTTTACATCAGGGCTAGAGAGTAAATATATTTGGCTTTGTGGATCAGGTAGTTTTTGACATGAACACACTGCTGGTATCATAGTAAAAATAGCCATAATAAAATCCTAAGAATATGGTCTATATACTAATAAAACTTTATTTGCTAAAATCATGTGATGGGTAGTCCATATTTGTCTAGTAGGCCATATTTTATCAATATCTGCTTTAGACCCCAGATGTATGAAGGATGTGTCTCTGGAGCTGGAAATGCTAACTGACTTAGCTCTCACTGAAGCTGAGGAATGTTTATCACTAATTTAATCCCTTTGAAGATTCAATCTCTTCCTGTTTCTTGTAAACTGTTCCAAAAGTTACTTAGGCCATCTTGTCCTTTTTTGATAGTACGAGGGATTACATTCAGGGCCTCATGCTTGCTAGGGAAGCACTCTTATCATTCAAGCCATCCTTAGTACTTTTGTTTTACCTTACATTTCATAAAGGCTTTTAAGCTGATTTGCCCAGGTTCAGCTGCAGATTACAATTACATTATCTCTGCCTCCTGGGAAACCAGGATTGTAGGTATGCGGCACAATATTTGACACTTGGCTTCTCATTTTAAAGTAAACGATGGTACTTATCTGTATGTACATACATATTTATGTCTATATGCATACACATATGTGTGGATGCATGAATGTGCATGCACAGATAATGTTTTATTTCTTTAGAAATAAAATTAAAATGCAGTTGGTTTTACACATGAAATATTTGTTTGCTTTTGTTTCTTTTTTCATTGTTTCTTCCTGTGGATTTTTTTTCCCTCACATGGCATCCTGGCTATTCACAAGTAGCACCTTGACCTATGAGTCTGCTCCTGACCTTTCCAAAGATCGATACATCTCTACGTTAGCCCTTTTTTATCCTTCAAAATGAATGGAAACTGATGTCAAACTTTCCCTTTGCAAGCCTTCACGATTGAATAACCTGCTGCCTTGGCATAGCACACCAAGGAAATATATCAGGCCTCTGAATAGTTCTTTTCTAATGTCATTATCTACTCCAGCCATACAGGGTCTAAACTCCCCCTCCATCCGGACAGTCCAGGTTCCTTTGTGGAGCATAGCCTTCTATCCCATTGCACTGGTTCTTATCTCCAGCCTCTTTCTGGGCTGATTTATATACATGCAGAAGTGGGATTCTGTCCTCTGGAAGGCTGACAGGCACCCCGCGGTCTGGATCTTCTTGTCCCTGAACCTTAGCACTGTTGCCAACAAAAAAGCCACCAGAGAAATCATGTAGATCGGCAGTCTTAGAAATTCTACTTTTATCTCAATTAGCATGATTTATTTTTCTCTCCCTGCTGTCAGCCTAGAAAGATGACAAGTTAAGAAAAATGTAAAGTTAATACTGATGAAAAGCAACTTCAAAATAGAGATTTTTACCATTAAGTTTGCAGTAGTCAAAAGACATAGTTCTATGTTTTCTCCCACAAAAGATTATCGACAAAATATTGCTATGAATAAATTTCTCTTAGATAACTCAGTTTTTTATTGTGCTTTATTATGAAATAAGGGGTGTATTGTACCTGTACATTTCAATTTCTCTGCTTTTGGTCCCAACCTCTTAAGCTAGGATCCAAGTTAATTGCCCTCTTATTCTCTGTAACCTGTCCCTACCCCTTCCCTGTCAACAGTAACCTCCAGTTCATCAAATTCTATCTCTCCTTAATTTTCATCCTCCTGATCTCTTCATGGATTTGATTGTTGAGAACCTGCTCCTTCTGTCTCAGTTTTTCAGTTTTTATGGAAATGTTCCCTTTTGTTATAAGCTATGTGATTGAGTCTTTGCCTTCATTACTATACATGCTTCTTCCTCCCACAACCAAAGAGTGGGTTTACACCAAAACTATGATCTTAGCTTTCTGTTCTTCTTCATCAACATTTATCCCATCACTTTATCCATATCTATCTATCTATCTATCTATCTATCTATCTATCTATCTATCTATCTGTCTGTCTGTCTGTCTGTCTGTCTGTCTGTCTGTCTGTCTGTCGGTCTATATGTGCATTATCTATTTATCTATCACATATATACATAGATGTACATATATGTGCATATACATCTATCTATCTATCTATCTATCTGTCTATCTATCTATCTATCTATCCATTTATATCTCAAACTCTAATCATGCTCATTCGAGCTCCGCTGTCTTAATTCAAATTCTCTTCAAAGAGTATTTTCCTCTGACGGATAGGGAAAATATACCTTCAATCAATGGGCTCAAAGTTGATCCCTTTCTCCTCCTATTTGGTACACATTAACAGTTAATTTTATCCATTGATAATCTTGGAAGTCAGACAGGATGTTATAATCAAGTATAATCTGGAAATAATCAGTGGTTTTTGTTTTTTTTTAATATCAGATCTTTATATCCCTCTGGTTAAGAACTCAGCCTTGAGAGTTAATCAGAGTTGTGACAAAACTGGTTCTGCTACTCACCTGTGAAGAAGTTATATAACCTTCATAGGTTCCTGTTTCCTCACATATAAAATAAGAAACATAAATTAGCTACCATGTAGGATTGTTGGAAGAAAACACAAAACAGTGCCTGTGAGCTAGTTAGTGCAGAGCCCAATCCTTGATAAATGTACTGCACATTGGCCCATTATCCATGGGTGTCATCACCATGCTGAACTCAATTTCATAGTTTATTTAACAGATCAATCTTGGAGGGAAGGAATGTAATAATAAGAATGCATTGAAAACTGAAAATAAGCTTATGTTTGGATATTAATAAGTTGCTGGTGACCCAAGAGTCACAAGGGCAAAAGATGGCAGGGAGATGGATAGTACAACCAGGGCAGGTTCTCTATTTTGCCTGTTCCTGTATCTAATCTAGAGCACAGTGACTGGAAAATATATGACTTTTCATTTTCATATATGTATATATATAGTACACACTATATGTATATATTGGAGAAACCACACAGAATCCTCAAATTTGGAATTTGTTTCTAAACCTCAACGAAGTTTCTACATTAAATCTTCAAGAATACAGACAAAAGATTCAATGTACATCCAATGAAACTAGGAAAATTGGGATGAGAAGGATGAAATAGAGTGATGAAAGAAGCTATGCCGATCAAGATGCTTTGTACTTATAAATGATTTGTTGAATGGTTATCCCTTTGTACAATTACTTAAAGATAATAAAATATGTATTTAATTTTTTCTAAATGTTTCTACTAATTCTATTAATTCAAAAGAAGCCCCTATAGAAATTGGATTAGGGCTCTTTATTATTGTTTATCAAAATAACTTCTTTCAGTGGGAAAACAGAAGTGAATGAATAGTAAAGTTTGTGGTTACCTATCTATTTTCACTAGCTTGGCCTCTATCATCAACTGCATATTAATAAGAGGTTCTCCTTTAAAAATAATCTAGCAGTAATGATTTATAAATGATCATTAGTCTAAAGTAGGTCCTAAGGAAAGAGTAGGTTACAACTACAAAAACACAGACTATAATTTTTATTTTTGGTGGTCATGGGGCTTGAACTCTGAGCTTGAGTGTTGTCCCTCAGCTGTTCAGCTCAAGGCTAGTACTCTACCGCTTGAGCTACAATGCCACTTCCAGTTTTCTGGTGGTTTATTGGAGATAAGAGTTTCACGGACTTTCCTGCCCAGACTGGCTTTGAACCGCAGTCCTCAGATCTCAGCCTCCTGAGTAGCTAGGATTACAGGTGTGAGCCACCAGTGCCCAGCCAGACAGTAAAATTTTAATGGTTCCATAACATTCCTTGTATATTAACCTTTCCCCAGCATTAACATAGCAATAGATTTTCAATAGTTTTCTTAATTCCATTGATATATAAAGATGTATTCTGAGTAAATAAAATTGTAAAGAGAAACGTGTTTCCTTGATATCCTCTACATATCTTTTGGGCTCATTCTCAATGTTCTTCCTCTGGCTCACTTCCACACACAGCTCTCACCCAAAGGAGTGCCTCATTCAAAGTCACTGTCTTTCAGAGTCTAAGATTGCAAATTTTTATTGCATCCTTTCATTTTCCCTTTGCTTACATCTCCCTTTCCTGCAAGAGCTGAACAACAACAAATCAACCGATTAACTTTGCAAAACTTATATCAAAAATAATAAAAACAAAAGTAAGCAAATAAACAGTGTATTAAAACCAAAGTTCAACAAAATAAACACGAGGAAATGGGCAGATGAATGAAGAGAAGGAGGGGAGGGGAATGCAATCAAATTTCAATGTACAGCCTACAAAATTAAGAAAAATGAGGGAAGGGGTGAATTGGTAGTGATGGTAAGAATGTTGAAAGGCGTGACATCGATCAAGTTTATATTCATAAACTGCTTTGTACTATAATAACACTAAGAACTCTTATAAATGATTATGACACTAATAATAATCAGATACAGTTCCTTCCCTCAGAAAAGTTAGTCAGTTTTCTACTTTCATTGTTTCTTTTGGGTGGGCATCAGAACTGCTTTTATAAAAGGCTTAGAGTATAAATATTTCAAGCTTTACTGGTTAAGAGGCAAAATCAAGGGTATTGTTTGAATGCATCACAAGAGAAAAAAATCTCCAAATTTCTACACATACTTTCTTCATGAAATTAAAAAATCCTACTTATAAACATTAACATTCAAATTTTCTATGATGTTATATACCTCAAAATATTCTGACTTTCCAGCCACTTAAAAATGTAAAAAAAAGGGCTGGGAAGGTGGCTCAGTGGTAGAATGCTTGCCTTGCATGCATGAGGCCCTGGGTTCAATTCCTCAGCACCACATAAGCAGAAAAAGCCAGAAGTGGAGCTGTGACTCTAGTGGTAGAGCACTAGCCTTGAGCTGAAGAGCCAAGGGACAGTGCCCAGGCCCAGAATTCAGGCCCCACACCGACAAAAAAAAATGTAAAAAAAAGTGGTGAAAAAAAAACACCTTAGCTTGTAGGTGTTAAAAAAATAAGAACATACTGGGAGCATTTGATAGGTATAGGGGATTGAAATGGTAGGTTGGGTTATAGTGTGTCAAAATCTGTAGTGGGAAATAGGTGGCTCTGACTTATTAATGTGCATTCCTATGATTGAAATGAAATACAATTTACTATCAAATATCTTTCAACTGTACTCCCATGATCTGGTAAATTTATTACATAAAATACACTATATATAGGGCCAATGTTGTCTGTCCCTCCCCCACGGTATAACCGTTTTCATTGTATTTGATGTTGGTATAATTTGGGGAATGGAAAAAATACATTGTTTAAATAGGGATACAGGTGGACCCATTGCAACAATGAGATGTACTATGTCTAAAAAACATACTTTACAACTTCGGCATGGTGGGGGGTGGAGGGGGGTGATGGGAAGGGATGGGAAGGGGAAACAAAGGAGGAGGCAACAATGCTTGATAAGAAATCTACTCATGGCTCATGTAATTGTAACCCTTCTGTATGGTATTTCTACAATAAAATAAAATAAAAAAATAAAAGACAAAAAAGATTAAATTAAATCAGCGGTAGCTAAAACTGAAGAACAAGGGGTGGGGTTTGTACGTTGACTCAAAGGAAAGGAGTAGCAGTAGAGCTGATGTAACGGATGGTTTTCAGTAAGACATGGAGGCTCGTCAGGACTGTCTATCTCTGTCTTCTCTCAACTCTTCTGAGTTTACATTTCACTCTCAACCATTGCTAAAAGGTCTTCCACACATGATGGAGAATGTTACTAGTCACCTTCAGACTTGGCTATCTCAAGGGGATGGTTTCTTGACTCCAACTTTAGTATACAAAACATCAGGGTGTGTGACTGTAATAAGATGCTGTGAGCACTTCACCTATATGCCCTCTGGGCCAACTCCATTTGTCTTGCATGAATCGCCCAGTGAGCTGTCATTCACAACAGCTAGCACCTGCATGTCTTTGTTGGAAGGCTTATCCTCAAGCATTTGGAAACAGCTTGGCTATATACACAGACTGGTAAAAGTGACTAGAAATTTATGTTCCTGGCAGGTGTCCTTAAAACTATGACTGACAGGTGTGGCAATGTATTTTTAGCTTCCTTGGCCAAAAATGAATTGTAGTTTCCATGGTTATTAGAGTTTTCTCATGGGATTTAGCCAAAATTACCTACACAGAAACTAGTTAACATAGAAAGACATAGAAGCAGTTTTACCTGCTAATCTTACAAAGACATTTTCATTTGGCCCTTGACTGGCATTTGAAAATAAGGTTTTAGGAGAAATATTTTATCATTCTTTGATAAAACTCACTGTAGTTAGTCCATTTGGACAAATGATATAGTTTCTGTGAATATCTACTTTCCTCAGGGAGCCTGGAATCTGGATCTGTGCTAGGTACAGATTGCCTATGTGACTGACTTCCAGGAAATGCCTTGAACATCGGGCATCTGGTTGGGCAACATTTTATAAATTGTCACAATCTCTCCATTATGGGTATTAAAAGTATGCTGTGGGACTCTTCTAGGAGATTATGTTTTTCTAACTTCACTTTACGTACTTTTCCTCTTTGTTTATTTTCCTTTGTGGCCTCCCGCTATAATAAGGCATAACCATTTAGTATAATTAACTGTTAACTTTGTGAGTCTCCTCGTGAACGGTTAAGCCCCAGCTAGTCTTGGGCACCCCTGTGCTTATTGTCTGCACATTTTCATGGCTTCGCTTCTCTCTGTCTCAATTCCCTTCTTCTGGGCTTTCCTCTAGATTAATTTTGAGATTATTTCCCAACACATCATCTCCACACCATTCTGTGTTTCATAATCCATTTTGGGGGGACACAATATAATAATATAAATTTTGATTATCTCAACTGTTATCTAATTGATAGGATCAGGAAAATGAGGTGTTATGGATATTCAATTAGTGAAGAACTGTAGCTAGAAAAAAAAAATCCTGTCAACAGAAGTCAAGAGAAAGGAAAGTAACTGCTCTACCCAAAACAAATCATACCTAAACTAACAATATGGTCCTTTTCCCAACATATAAAGATTTATGTAACATTATACTTTGGAAGCAACAAACTCACTTCAAAATGCCTTTATCCTGGTTTACTAGTCTTTTTTTTTTAAGTGTTTTTTTTTTTCCTTTCATGCAATTGTTTCTATCATATTTATAAGATGATTTCTATGTTGCTTTGTATGTCCCTCCCCCACAGTATAACCCATACTTTCACTATTTTTGATGTTGGTATAATTTGTGGAGGGGAAGAGAAAAAAACAAATCGTTTAACTAGGGATTCAGGTGGACCCATTGCAACAATGAGATGTACAAGTCGTTATGTCGGAAAACGAACTTTACAACTTTGGTGGGAGGTAAGAGGAGGATTGGGAGGGGGGAGGGGAGGAGTATGGGAAGGGATGGGAAGGGAAAACAACGAGGAGGCAACAATGCTTGATAAGAAATATACTCGTTATCTTGCCCATGTAATTGTAACTCTTCTGTATGGTATTCTCACAATAAAAAAAAAAAAAGGCAAGATTTTATTTCACATATTTTTAACTTAAGAAGTCAGAAAAGAATCAATGCCTTTTTGAAATAAAAATGTTCATCCTTTTGCAAGCTTTGCCAGTCACTAAAATGTTTGCCTTCCAAGACCAGTTTTACAGAATTGAACTCAAGCTTGTATTTTGGGAAAAATGAAAATTCACTTTTCATCATAGAATTTCAATGGAATGTCTGAACATTAAATTCCTAATTCCAGTGATATACTGGACCAAATTTACAAGGTAAAAAGTGCATTAGCTTTAGAAAATATTACCTAGACATACATTCACACTGTTCCCGTATCCTGCACCATAAGCATTTCACAGTAAATATTTATTTACCTTTTACCCTCAACAACATTCCAGAATATCTGCCCATCTACCTCTTCATACTCTATTAACTAGGATTTCTTTTATCCATTTGAGTAACTACTTCTAAAAGAAATACATTCACATTAAAAACATTCAAAAGATTAAATCACTCATATCTTATCCACCAAAGGTAACATTAAGAATTTTTAATTATATGTATCTACTTATTAATAAAAAACATTTTGCCCATTTGTTTTGTTTTTTTGTTTTTGTTTTTGGGCATCAGAAATAAACTTTGGGTCAGGGTGCTGTCCCTCAGCTCTTCAGCTCAAGGCTAGTGCTCTATTACTTGAGCCACAACGTCACTTCCGGCTTTTTCTGCTTAGGTGGTGCTGAGGAATCAGACAAAGGGTCTCATGCATGCAAGGCAAGCACTCTACCGCTAAGCCACCTTTCAGCCCTGCCCATTCGTTTTTATGCTTACAATGTGTTACCAATATGTCCCTAAGCCATAACAATTACACAGATTAACAATTACCTACCTGTTTTCAGTAACATCCACATAATATTCCATGTTATAGATACCTTACATCATCCATTTGACTATTATTTGATTAGTAGTGGCATTTACATTGTTTTAATCTTTTTCAAAACCCAACCAATTATGTAATAAAACATAATGGTACATATTTCTCTATGAATTTCTGAAAGTTTCTGTAGGAATAAATTTCTAAACATTAATTGGTTGAATCAAAGCATTGATACATTTTATGTCTGAAATTAAATTTGAAATTGCCTTCACTTATTTGAATCCCATCAATAGTGTAGCATTGATTTTCCTATACTTTCATCAATATAAAGTATTTTTTATTTATTTTTATTTTTTTAGTTTTGGTCGGTTGTGGAGCTTGAACTCTGAGCCTGGGCACTGTCCCTCAGCTCTTCAGCTCCAGGAGAGAGATCTACTACTTGAACCACAGTGCCACTTCTGGTTTTCTGGAGTTTTAGTGGACATAAGAGTCTCATGGACTTTCCTACCTTGGCTGTTTTTTTTTTTTAATTTAATTTTATTTTTTTTTGTGAACATACTGTACAGAGGGGTTACAATTACATGGGCAGGATAGTGCGTACATTTCTTATCAAGCATTGCAGCCTCCTCCTTTGTTTACCCTTCACATCCCTTCCCTACCTCCCCCTCACCCTCCCCACCCAATCCTCCCCCTCCCCCCCCACCAACGTTGTAAAGCTCATTTTTGACATGACTTTGTACTTCTCATTGTTGCAACAGGTCCACCTGTATCCTTAGATGACTTGTTTTTCCCCATCTCCTCCACAAGTTATACTGACATCAAACATAGTGAAAGCAGGGGTTATACTGTGGGGGAGGGACATACAAAGCAACAAAGAGATAATCTCATAAATGCGTTAGAAACAAATGCATGAAAGAAAAAAGCATTAAAATACATATCTAAGGGTTCATTTTCCTGACATCAAACTATCTGACCTTTTCCGCTTGACTCATACATATACTAGATATTGCAAATAAGGGAAACCATGGGACCTATGTTTCTTTGGGCCTGGCTTACTTCACTTAATATAATTTTTTCCAAGTTTTTCCATTTCCTAACAAATGGGGCAGTGTCATTCTTTCTGATGGAGGCATAGAATTCCATTGTGTATATATACCACATTTTCTTGATCCATTCATCTACTGAGGGGCATCTGGGTTGGTTCCATAGCTTAGCTATGGTAAATAATGCTGCAATAAACATAGTTGTGCTGGTAGCTTTAGTGTGGTCTTGTTTGTAAACATTTGGGTAAATGCCCAAAAGTGGGATTGCTGGGTCATAGGGGAGCTCTATGTGAAGTCTTTTCAGGAACCTCCATACTGCTTTCCAAAGTGGTTGAACAAGTTTACACTCCCACCAACAATGAAGTAAGGTTCCCTTCTGTCCACATCCCCTCTAACATCTGTTGTTGTTACAGTTATTGATTATAGCCATTCTAACTGGGGTGAGGTGGTATCTCAATATTGTTTTGATTTGCATTTCTTTTATGGCTAAGGAGGTTGAGCATTACTCCATGTGTCTATTGGCCATCCTTCTTTCTTCTTCAGAGAAGTTTCTCTTCAAGTCTTTAGCCAACTTATTTATTGGGCAGTTGTTTCTTTGAGGATTTGTTGTTGGGGGATTTAATTTTATGAGTTCCAAGTATATTTTAGATATGAGACCTTTGTCTGTTGTATGGTTAGTGAAGATCTTCTCCCAATCTGTGGGCTTTCTATTGATCTTGCTAGCTATGTCCTTTGCCATGCAGAAGCTCTGCAACTTCATGCAATCCCATTTGTCCAACCTTTCTTTGATTTGTTGTGTTTCCCGGTCTCTATTCAGAAAATTTTGGCCTGAGCCAAGGAGACCTAGGGTTTCTCCTATTCCATCCTGTAATGTTTTCAGAGTGTCTGCTTTGACTTTGAGGTCTTTGATCCATTTGGAGTTGATTCTGGTGCAGGGTGATATATAAGGATCTAGCTTTAGTTTTCTACAAGTAGTTAACCAATTTTGCCACCACCATTTACTGAAGAGGCTTTCTTCCATTCTATTGTTTTAGCTCCCTTATCGAAGATTAGATGGATATAGGTCTCTAGGTTCATTTCTGGGTTTTCAATTCTATTCCACTGGTCCTGAGGTCTGTTCTTACGCCAATACCAAGCTGTTTTGATTACTATGGCTTTATAGTAGAGTTTGAAATTTGGTATTGATATTCCTCCAACAGTGTTCTTTCCGTTGAGGAGCGTTTTTGCTATTCGGGGTCTTTTATTGTTCCATATGAATTTTTGGATTGCCTCTTCTATTTCCTTGAAGAATGAGGGTGGAATTTTGATAGGTATTGCGTTGAATTTGTAGATAGCCTTGGGAAGTATTGCCATTTTCACGATGTTAATCTTTCCAATCCAGGAGCATGGGAGGTTTTGCCATTTTTTAAGTTCTGTGTTGATTTCCTTTTTTAAGATTTTAAAGTTTTCATCATAGAGGTCCTTCACTTCTTTGGTTAAGTTAATTCCTAGATATTTTATTTTTTGTGGGGCTATTACAAATGGAGTTGCTTTCCTAATTTCAGCCACACTTTTCTTATTGTTGGCATACAGAAAAGCCATTGATTTTTGGGGGTTAATTTTGTAACCTGCTACTTTGCCAAAGTTTTGAATCAGCTTGAGTAATTTGGGAGTGGAGTCTATGGGATTCTTTAAATACAAGATCATGTCATCTGCAAAGAGGGAGAGTTTTATTTCTTCTTTCCCTATATGGATCCCCTTTATGTCTGCATCTTGTCTTATTGCTGTAGCTAGGCATTCTAATACTTGATTGAAGAGAAGTGGAGAGAGTGGGCATCCTTGTCTTGTTCCTGAGTTAAGAGGAAATGGCTTTAGTTTTTCACCTTTGAGTATAATGCTGGCTGTAGGTTTGTCATATATTGTGTTGAGGAATGTTCCATGGATTCCTAATTTTTCCAAAACCTTCATCTTGAAGGGGTGTTGGATCTTGTCCAATGCTTTTTCTGCATCTATTGAGATAACCATGTGGTTCTTATTCTTGCTCCTGTTGATGTGATGAATAATATTAATTGATTTGCGTATATTGAACCAGCTTTGCATTCCTGAAATGAATCCTGTTTGATCGTGGTGTATGATTTTTTGGATGAATTGTTGAAGTCGATTGGCCAAAATTTTGTTGAGAAGTTTTGCACCAATGTTCATCAAAGAAATGGGTCTATAGTTCTCTTTCTTTGATGAGTCCCTGCCTGGTTTTGGGATGAGGGTTATGATGGCTTCATAGAATGTGTTCGGTAGTGAGCTTTCTCTTTCAATTTCATTGAAGAGTTGGAGGAGTATTGGTGTGAGCTCTGCTTTGAAGGCCTTATAAAATTCCGCTGTAAAACCATCTGGTCCTGGACTTTTCTTAGCTGGGAGGTCTCTTATTGCTGTTTCTATTTCAATGCTTGATATGGGCCTGTTTAGATAGTTTAACTCATCTTGGTTTAGTTTTGGCATGTCAATATTTGCTAGGAAAAGATCCATTTCTGTAAAGTTCTCAAATTTATTAGCGTAAAGTTTTGAGAAGTATTGCCTTATAATGTTCTGAATCTTGGTTGTTTCCATGGTGATGTTTCCATCTCATCTCTGAGTTTATTAATTTGGGTGTGTTCTCTTCTTTTTCTGATAAGATTTGCTAAGGGTCTGTCAATTTTGTTAAGTTTTTCGAAGAACCAACTCTTTGTTTTGTTGATTCTTTCTATAGTTTTTTTGGATTCTAATTCATTTAATTCTGACTTAATTTTAATTATTTCTTTCTGTCTACTGGATTGGGGTTTATCTTGCTGCTCTTTTTCAAGGAGGTTTAGCTGTGTCATTAAATTGTTGGTTTCAGATCTCTCCAATTTGTTGATGTAGGAACTCAGGGCTATAAACTTGCCTCTGAGTACTGCTTTTGCTGTGTCCCAGAGGAGCTGGTAATTTGTGTGTTCATTTTTGTTGAATAGCATGAACATTTGAATTTCCTTTCTAATCTCTTCCATGACCCACTTCAGCAGTGTGTTTTTTAGCCTTCATGTGTTACCAGACTTTCTTTGGTGGCTTTTGGTGTTGAGTTCTAATTTTATTCCCTTGTGGTCAGAGAGAATGCAAGGTATAACTTCAATGTTTCTGAATTTAGACAAGTTTGCTTTGTGGCCTAAAATGTGGTCTATTTTAGAAAATGTTCCATGTGCTGCTGAGAAAAACGTGTATTCTGATGCTGCTGGATGAAACGTTCAGTAGATGTCTGTTAAATCTAGTTGATCTATGCAGCTGTTTAGATCTGCGGTTTCTCTGTTGAGTTTTTGCCGAGTTGATCTATCTAGTGGGGAGAGTGGTGTGTTAAAATCCCCAACAATTAACGTCTTTGGATCTATATGGGATTTGAGGGAAAGTAGTGTTTCTTTGATAAATTTGGGTGCTCCATTGTTTGGCGAATAGATATTTAGAATTGTAATATCCTCCTGAAGGAGAGATCCTTTAATTAGTATGTAGCGACCTTCTTTATCTCTTCTCACGAATTTTAATTTGAAGTCTATTTTATCTGATATTAGGATTGCAACTCCCGCCTGTTTATGGGGTCCGTTTGCTTGGTAGATTTTGTTCCAGCCTTTAACATTGAAAATGTGTTTGTTTTTACGGGCAAGATGTGACTCCTGCAGGCAGCAGATAGAAGGGTCTTGTTTTTTAATCCAACTAGACAGTCTATGTCGCTTAATTGGAGAGTTAAGTCCGTTAACATTAAGAGATAGGACTGAGAGGTATTTGAAAGTTCCTGGCATGTTTTCAACCTTCTTGGGGGTTGCAAAAACTGGGTTCTTCCTATGGTTCTTGGATTCTCAGTTTGGGTGCTGTTTCTTGGCCTTTATTGTGGTCTTGTTGGTTTTCTATGTGTAGGACATCTTTAAGAATCTTTTGTATGGCTGGTTTGGTGGAGATGTATTGTTTCAATTTTTCTTTGCTATGGAAGATTTTTATTTGGCCTTCAGTTATGAAGGAGAGTTTAGCTGGTACAGTATTCTTGGTTGATAGTTGTTTGTTTTTAGGGCATGGCATACCTCATTCCAGGCTCTTCTTGCTTTGATTGTCTCTGCTGAGAAATCTGAGGTGATTCTAATTGGTTTTCCTTTATAGGTGATTAATCTTTTCTCCTTGACAGCTTTAAGGATCTTTTCCATGGTCTGAGTTGATCCAGTGTGGATTATAATGTGACGGTGGGATGTCCTATTCTGGTCTGGTCTATTTGGGGTTCTAAAAGCTTCTTGTATCTGAATAGGCCTATCTTTTTGTATGTTTGGGAAGTTCTCTGCTAGGATCCTGTTGAACAAATTTCCTAGACCATTAACTTCTGTTTGTAGGTGCTCCTCTACACCCATTATCCTTAGATTAGGCCTTCTGATGGTGTCTTCCAAGTTTTGGATAGATCTATCATGTTTCTTGGACTTGTCTTGGATGGTTGTATGTTCTTTCTCTATAATATCTAGGCTGTCTTCAATCCCTGAGATTTGATCTTCTGCATGGTCTAACCTGCTGTCCAGACTTTCTACTTTGTTTTTTATCTCTTTTCCTTCTAATTGGTCAGCTTTGATGGCTTCAAATTCTTTGTTGAAGCTTTGTTTTAGATCTTGTATGAACTTCTTTACTTCCTTAATTTGGTGTTCAGTGTTTATTCTCAAATCACTTAGTTGATTGGTTATGGTTTCCTTGGACTCCCATTCCTTCTGTTGGGTTCCATTCAGCATTCCCTTTGTGGTCTCCCTGACTTCCTTCAGCTCTTTGTTAATGGATTCCATGAATGCCTTTAGTGATCTTTGTCTATTCCCTTCCTGCTCTCTCAATTCCTGTATTACTCTTGGATTAGCTTCCTCCCATTCATGGGATTCCTGTAGTTCTCTTTGAGTGTTCTCAGCCTGCTCACGCCATTCCTGTCTTTCTCTTTGAGTATTCTCAAGCTGCTCATGCAAATCCTGTATCAGTTTTTGAGTAGCTTCCTCACGCTTATGATATTCCTGTATAAACTTTTGGATTGCCTTCCCTCTCTCCCTATCATGCTCATACAGAGTCCTTTGTATGTTTTCCATCTTTTCATTCATCATGTTTGCCAGCAGTGTTTGTAGAGCTATTTGGGAACTCTCCTCTGGATTATTCATTATCTGTTCTGTCCCCTGATTATCAAGATTGGGAATTGAGATACCCGGATTTGCCATTTTTCTTGTGTTTTTCCAGCTTACTCTGCCCATTTGAGATGAAAATAGCACCAGTTTTGTGCTAGAACACTATCTTAAGGCAAGCATCAACCAAAGTCTGAATTTGCACAGTCAATAGTCTACAACTACAATCTAGTTCAACAGATACATCTATTCAACATCAAACAACTATACGTTAATGGGCTACGAACCGCAAAGAAGAATTTGGAAAACCAGAAATTATTAGGGTTAGGGAGAGATGTGGGTAAATAATAGGAATAGATTGATGTGGGGAGGCACAGGGAGAGTTAACTAAGTCCTAATCTCAAAGCAGGAAATAGGTTCGGTAGGATGAAAGTAGAGGGAGAGAAAAAAAGAAGAAAGGGAAAGAGAAAAGAAAAGAGACCAGAAAAAATAGAAAAGTAGAAATTAATAATATTATATAGATACGAAAACAATCTATTTAGCGAAGAACGTGAATATATTGAGAGAAGGGGAGGGATATAAAAGAGATGTGAAAAACTTAAAAATAAAAATGCTTAAAATATTATATAGGTATAAAGAGGTAGTACTGCTATTAAGGAATTTAAGTCTCAGAGGTTTTGAATTGAGTAATAAATTTGTGGATTAAGTGTGTACACAATGGGGGATAGGGTCTAATATTCAACTGCAGGTTTATCTGAGGATGTGCAGGACAAGAATTAAGTCACATAAAGAAGAACGAAAGAGAGGAAAAGGTGAAAAGGATAAGAAAGGAAGAAAAAAAGATCAGACGTTCAGTAGAGCTAAACAAAAAACAAAAAGATAATTAAAAAAGAAAAAAAGAGAAAGAAAACAGAAAAAGAAAGAAAAACGCACATTCACGTATCCCTAAAATAAAAATTATAAGAGGAAAAAACAAGTTACTGGAAAACAGTTTTTTTTCAAAAAAGGCAAAAATTAAAGATTAAAAAAAATTTTAGGAAAGAAAAAAATTTTTTTTATATAAGGTACCAAAACAAAAAAGAAAAAAGAAATTCTTTGATTTTTTTGGGAGGGGTGGGAAAAATCCTGTATCTCCCTGGTGTCCATAACCAGCCTCTTGTTGGAGTCTCTGGTCTGCTTGTGGTCCTGTGGCTTGGTTGGTTTCTTAAGTCAGTTTGTTCAAACAGGCAGAAAAATGCTCTGCTTTACCCAGGATTTTGCGATCCTCCTCCCAGGCTAGTTCAATGGGAGGCAGATCTGCTTTGAGCATCACCAAAGAGGGGGATGCAGTGATGAGGCTAGGTTCTGGGTAGAGTTGAGGCCTTTCAACAAACAGTAGCTTTTCCCGGGGGCTAGTTTGTGAAAAACTCACCAAGCCCAGCCTGGAGCTATTCTCAGGGTTTCTGTTTTTCAATTGATTGTGGAGGCTGCTAGAGGGATGGGCAGCCTCTGGCTCTGATTACCCAGTGAAGGAACCCACTCCTCGAGCTGGCGCCCGAGCTGGGTGACTTTTCCCTGGGTGGAGCTGAGTCTGGCAGGTCACGCCGCCTTTAAGTTCTTGTGACCTGCTAAATGCCTCGTTTTATTCCAAGGCTTGAGTTGGAGCTAGCAGCTCCGCGGAGCTTTGTCGGTATCCAAGATGGAGATCTCCGGTACTGGGAGGGGAGGGGTGGCTTTCTCTCCTCTGCTCCCTGAGAAGGAGTGAGGGCGTCAGGCTTCTACTCACGTCGAGTCTTGGTTCCTGGGTCGTCTCTGGTCTGCGAACTGCAGGATGAAGATGTCTGCTCCTTGTCGGTTCTTGCTGGTGTTGAGTAGAATCCGCTCGCCAGCTGGGTCTGGCTCCTTCATCCCGGACTCTCTGTGGCTCAGGTATGGCCGAGGCAGCTGCCACCGCCATCACCGCTGCTGCCGCCGCGGCAGCTGCTGGCAAGAGCTCAGATGTGTCTCCTTGCCTGGATTTTCCCTCTCTGGCCTGATTCTCTCTGTCCTGTGATGGCACACTTGGTGTGATTCTCTGGCTTAGGACTGTTCACTGGAACTCTAAAACTGCTTTCTATGCGAGAGCTTGTTTAGATTCCAGCTTCTCCTCTGCCATCTTCTGGGAACTACCCTTGGCTGGTTTTGAACCACAATCCTCATATCTCAGCCTCCTGAGTAGCTAGGATTACAAGTGTGAGCCACCAGAACCCAGCTAAGTATTTTTTATTTTAAAATTGTTTCTAACCTGATAAGAAAAATATAGTTTTAATTTAAATGCTTTCATAGCAGTTGGACCATCTGTTCAATGATTTTTTGGTAATTTACATGTTTATTTTTTATGTAATTTTCCTGTTTTAAAACTGAATTTATAATCAAGAAATCTAATAACAACAGATGCTGGCAGGAATGGGACCAAAAGGGAACGCTATTGCATTGTTGGTGGGAGTGTAAACTTGTTCAACCACTTTGGAAAGCAGTATGGAGGTTCCTCAAAAGACTACACAAAGAACTCCCTTATGACCCAGCAATCCCATTTTTGGGCATTTACCCAAACGATCACAAACAAGACCATACTAAATCTACCAGCACAACTATGTTTATTGCAGCATGATTCACCATAGCTAAGATATAGAACCAACCCAGATGCCTCTCAGTAGATGAATGGATCAAGGAAATATTATATATATATATATACATATATATAAATATATATGTATATATATATATATAATAGTATTCTATGCCTCCAGCAGAAAGAATGACACCGTCCCTTTGTTAGGAAATGGAAAGGCCTGGAAAAAATTATATTAAGTGAAGTAAGCCAGACTCAAAGAAACATAGGTCCTGTGGTTTCTCTTATTTTAATAACTAGTATTGTCTAGGACAAGCAGAAAAGTTCAAAAGCTATGTACCAATGACCATATAAGATGATGCTAAGCGAAGCCGGGCTCTCGTGGCTCACGCCTGTAATCCTAGCTACTCAGGAGGCTGAGATCTGAGGATTGAGGTTCAAAGCCAGCCCGGGCAGGAGAGACCGTGAGACTCCTATCTCCAGAAAACCGGAAGTGGCGCTGTAGCTCAAGTGGTAGAGCTCTCGCCTTGAACTGAAGAGCTGAGGGACAGTGCCCAGGCCCAGAGTTCAAGCCCCACGACCAACAACAAAAAAAAAAAGATGATGCTAAGCGAAATGAACTCCAGGATAGGGACACAAGAGGTTTTATCTTTGTTGCTGTTGTTTCTAATCTACTTATAATATATTATGTGGGTTTTTTTGTTTCTTTTGTGTGTTCTTCCCCCATGGTATAACCTGGTTTTCACTGTATTTGATTCGGGTGTCCTGCATATTGTATATACATTTTTCTAATTTGGGGAGGAGAAGAGAAATAACAAAATGCTGAAATAAGGATAAAGGTTGACCCATTGTAACAATGAAATGTACAGACACTATGTTGAAAAAAAACTTTACAAATAGGGGGAGGGAGAAGTTGGGGAGGTGGGGAGGAAAGGGATGGTAGGGGAAAAACAAAGGAGGAGGTAACAGTGCTCCATAAGAAATGTACTCATTTCCTTACTCATGTAACTGTAACCCCTCTGTACAATATCTTTACAATAAATATGTATTAAAAAAGGAAACTGAATTCATCAGTACATAATCACTACATAAATTTTGGATACTAATTTTATCAGTTATATATGAAATAATACATTTTTTTACTTTCATTTCTCCTTAGTTTCATAAACTCAAATTTGTTTTTCATTCCTAAATTTATAAAAGTTTCTCTAATCTAATCTGTTCATTTTAGTATTGTATTTCCTTTCTTTAGTGCCTTGTTAAAAATTGTCTTTCTCAGACTTGGAAAAATCATATTAAGTGAAATAAGCTGACCCAAAGAAATATAGGTCTCATGGTTTCCCTTATTTGCAACAATTAGTATATGTCTAGGATAATCTTATCAGATGAGAAAAGCTCAAAAGCTATGTTCATATGTGCATATAAGTTGCTGCTAAATGAATTGAACCCCAAGATATGGACACAGAGATTTCTCTTTGTCATTTTTAATGTACTCTGTGATTTGTTTTGTTTCTTTTTTATATTCTTCCCCTAATGATATATCCCGTTGCTACCGTGTTTGATTTTTTGTACCCTGCATCTTGTATATACATTTATCTAATTTGGGGAGGGGAAGGGGAATAACAGGATGAGCCATTGCAACAATCATACTCACAAGACACTGTGTTGGAAATGAACTTTACGACTCGGTGTGAGGAAGGTGAAGGAGTAGGGGAGGTGGGGGAGGAAAGAGATAGTAGGAGAAAAACAAAGGAAGGGGTAACAATATTGGACACGAAATGTACACATTACCTTATTCATGTAACTGTAACCCCCTGTACAGCATCTTCACAATAAAATAAAAATTAAAAAATTATTTCCCATCTATATACTACTAATATATTTTCCTGTTTTTAAAAAAATAATATCAATCTGATGCAAGCATCTTTTTCTCTTTGGATCATTTTGTTTCTTCTTTGAAGTTTCACTGCTAAAATATATGTCCCTTATTATCAAATTCCACCTAATCATCACTTAGTCTTTCCTTCCTTTCATCTTCTCTCAGTGGCAGTCTTTCCATTCCTATAAATTCCTCATCTGAATTTCACTCAATTTGTCTAATTGCCTCCTCTCTATCCACCTAAATCTTTAGGGAGCAAGCACACTTTTTCAAGTGCGGATTCATTACTTACAAGCAGAAGATGAGTTCTGCCCTTTTCACATAATGCTTTCTTTTCTAACCAAATTACTGGGGAACATGTTTCTCATCCAATCACACACAAATTACAATTTGCACTAAGTCTCTTACATTGCACTTTAAATGAATCAGGTGTGCCAAAAGTTGGAGCCCTTTCCTGTTTTCATTTTCCTTTTCACCTCCAACAGTCCCCTCCTCTTGGTTTCCTTACTTGTAGTAATGAGATTTATGTGTTTTCAGGGGGTATCATAACAAAGAATCATAAGCATCTTACACAACAGAAAACTATTGCCTCACAGCTCTGAAACTTAGAAATTAAAAAACCACAGTTGGTTCATCTGAGGGCTATGAGGCAGAAATCTATTATGTTTCTTTTCTAAATTCTGGTGGATTCCTGATGATCGTTGGCTTTTCTAACCTTCTAGCAGAATCACTCCAAGATTGTGTACCATCTATGTCCAAATTTTCTCTTCGTACAAAGATAATAATCAAATTGATTAGGGACCAACCTTACTGAAGTATGACCTCGCCTTAACTAAGGACATTTTCAGTTACCCTCCTTCTAAATAAAGTCACATTCTGAGGAACTAAGGATTAGAATGAAAGCTGTAAATTTTGGGTGAAGTGGGAACACAATTCAGTCTATAACATCCACGAATAAATCTGTACTGGTATCTGTTGCCAACCCCTCCAACTTTCCAACCTTCTGAAATATCAGCCCATCCCAAATTTTATACAGTATCCCATTATCATCCAACCATGTGTCCAATAGTGAAGGTACTTCTTACCCATTCTTAATACAAGTCTAATTTCACTACACAGTTTATCCTAAACCTTAAAACCGTAACAGTACTCCTAAATTACATCCAGTGCTCGCGCTTTCAGTGACTTTTTTGTACCTGCAAACAAAATGAGAGTAACTTACCTTGGAATTTCAGGAAGTAATTCTTAACCTTGTTTCCTCTAAATCTCAAAGCTTGAAGCAAAGATTCTAGATCATATAGTCTATGTATCTATGTATCTATGTATGTATGTATGTATGTATGTATGTATCTATCTATCTATCTATCTATCTATCTATCTATCTATCTATCTATCTATCTATAGTATACCTATTAAGAAAGAGCTTAAAGATAATAACCATGATGTGAGAAGTATGGAAACAGAAAGGTAGAAATGCCAATTCAATAAAGTGTTTTCAAGCAGGTTTCAAGCAGGTTATGGCTGTGGACAGTTGGGGATGATCCTGTCCTCCAGGGAGGGCAGGCTTTACCTAATGTATAAATTTGATGGTGTTTCCATATCTCAACCCCTTCCTCTCTGTAGGCTCAAGGTTGGATGCCCTATAACAGTGTGACAGAATGGGTAAGCGGATTCTGCAGGAAATCCTGTATAGCAGCATGGTCCTCAGATTGGAAAATGAGAGTTTTGTGCAACTGACTTGGGTGCTATCAGGTTCTACCTCTGTGCCACTATGGCACATGACTAGGGTAAAGAAATTCGAATTACAACCTGTGATTCTATGCTAGTAAACTAGGAAGAGCTGTAGAAGCAAATATTCAGATGATTGAATGAAACATATATTAAACACATTCCAAGTAGGACCATGTCCTATCTGAAACTTCATGTGATTCCTCAAAAAGAATATATTTTAGATGACAGTTCAAGAATAGATGTTGTGACAAAGCAATTGCATAACATTAAGTTGTATCTACCTGATAGTTTAGAAGGTTAAGGAGCTGTTGTATCCATACTTTTGTATCCACTGCTTTTAAGGAAATCTTCTTATTCTGAAGTCATTAAAGATGCAAAATAAAGATGCAAAAATAAATTGTAAGAAATACTAGAGGGGAGTTCTATGTGCTCTATATCCAGGCTTTTCCAATGTTAACATGCAATAAAACTAGAGTAAAATATCACAACTAGTATGCTGACATCAGTGGTTAGCATACAAAACATTTTTATCTTTTTCTATTGCTGAGTACTATTCCATGGTATGAATTTACTGCACTTAGTTTACCATTTAGCCCCTGAATAGTTTCCAGTTTGGGCTATTCTGAATAAAGCTACAATAAACATTGTGATAAAGGTTTTTATGTGAATACACTAAGACAAATGACTAGGTATACAATTACTCACATAATAGTTTCATGTTTACATTTTTAAGAAACTTCAAAAATGAGCAAATGTAATATATTTATATTTGTACTAGAAATTAAAGAGTGATTCAAGATTTCCAAAACTGTACCTGAATTTAGTTTTGACAATATATTTTACTTTAGCAATTCTGATATATAAGTAATGGTGTCATGTTGTGAATGTTAACCTGCATTTTCATCATGGTTACTGATGTTACACAATTTTTCATGTTTTTTGCTCAGTAAAAATTTTCTTTGGTGAAATATCTTTTTGTGTCTTCCACTTACGTTTCAATTGTACTATTTACTTTTATACTATAGAATTTTGAGAATTCATTATATAAACTAAGTACCCCACACCAAATATACTTTGAAATATTTTTCTCCTAGTCTGTCATACATTTCTAATTCACTTGGTATGATCTATTGTAGATCAAACGTTTTATATATTGATGAGGAAAATTCATTCTTTCTTTTGTGATGTTTTGGTATCAAGTCTAAGAGCATTTGTGTAGCCCTACATCCTAAAGAGATTCTTTAGTCTCTGATAAATTTGTTTTCCCTTTTCTTTTCCCTCCCCTTTTTCTATTTTTTGAGTCAGTGCCTTGCTAAGTACCCTAAGCAA
The DNA here is from genome assembly GCF_019054845.1 of Dipodomys spectabilis. Classification (NCBI taxonomy): domain Eukaryota; kingdom Metazoa; phylum Chordata; class Mammalia; order Rodentia; family Heteromyidae; genus Dipodomys; species Dipodomys spectabilis. The sequence continues at coordinate 1,062,115 of NW_024870694.1, read as the reverse complement.
CATTAAACTTCTTGTTTTTATGAATCATCTTCACAAATGTTCCGATTGCAGGAGTAGATAACTGCATTTTTGGTCATATAAAATTTTTTATAATGTGAAAGACTTACATCTAGTTCTTTTATTCCTTTTTTGTAGATAAATGTGCATTGCTCTAGAACATTTGATGAAAAAGTTACCTTTCCTACCTTGAATTACTTTATCAAAAGTTAGGTGGGCTTATTTTGTAAGTGCATTTCTAGGTTTTCTATTCTGTTCTAGTAATTCATGTGCCTGCCCCTCCATCAGTTCTACACTATCTTAATCATAGTAGTTACAAGTCTTAAAATCAGATAAACTGATTTATCTCATTTTGCTATTTTGTCTATTTTACTTCTTTTTCCTTTCTACATATGCTAGAATAATATTTTTGTATATACATATATGAGGCATATATGGAGTTTTAACAAAACAACATTATGTCTGTATGTCAATTTGGGCAGAATAGATATCTTTACTATGTTTTCTCTTTTAATCCATGAACATGTTTTAGCTCCAGTTTAAGGTATACTTACAATAGTAGTAAATATATATTGAAAACTCTGAAGTGGCTACTAAGTATTTTCTAAGAAATATACTTGATAGGTAAAAATAGGAAATTACTCTTAAATTCACATTTAATTAAAATCAGAGAGGGCACAAAAGGGAAGGAAAAAATAAAAAGCAAATAGGTGCAAAGAATAGGAAATAGGAAACTGTTATAAGCATTGCAGATATTAATATAGATATATTCTAGATATATCAATAAATACTTTGAATGCCTAAGTATCAGCTAAAGAACGGATGATCAGTCTAGGTTAAAAAAATACTCAAAAACAACAACAACAACAACTATACATCACATATTCACATATATACAGAATTTAGACCTAAAAGATATGATATTGAGACATAACTGGTAATGGAAGACCATTTTCTGAGGGAGTAATAGGAAGGGGGGAGAAGGAAAGGATGATAAAAGTAAAGATGACCTATCTATCTCACTATATATATTGAAAGTATTTATATGTTTGCATAAATGTATAAATGTGTGTGCATATGCATTATATATACTAATGTATATAAATATATAAATGTATATGTAATATAAATATATACATATATGAATATATTGGATATATGCATTATAGATGTGTGTATATGTTTATGTATGTATGCACGAGTATATATGCTCATATAGGTACAAAAGAACATAATGAAACCCACCAAAAATCTATTTAAAAGGAGGGAGGATGGAGGAGAAAGTAGTAGAGGCAGAGTTGAATCAAGTACCATATATGCATGTATCGAATAGCACAATAAAACAAAAGACAAAGAATCCCTTATTATGTCTTCCTCGTGCATGATCCCTTGCAAAAGTAAGCATATCTTCTAATACCATTGATTAGTTTTACATCTTTTAATACTTAAAATGGAATTATACATTATTTTTATAAAGCTAATTGTGTTTTATCTATAAGAAACTCACTTTAAACACAAAGTCATAAATCAGTTTTAAACTTGTAAAGGAGTAGAGAATTTATGGGAAAGCATGAGTAAATTAATTTCAGACAAACTGGATTTCAAAATGAAGAAAAGTATCAGAGGTAAAATGAGGTATTGCACCGATAAAATGTCAATTCCCCAAGAAGATACAGCAGTCCTTACTGTGCATGACTCCTGATGTCAATATATGAGGAAAACACTGACATAACAAGGATAAAAAATAAATCTACTATTATGGTTGGAGATTCAACTCCTTAAGTAATTGGTAAAGTGAGCAGGAGAAAATCAGTTAAAGATGTAGCTGACCTCAACTGCCCTCCCAGTCAATTTGACCTGAATGATACAGAATTCCCCATAAAACAACAGTACAATAGACTTTCTTCATAAGCTAACATGGAGAATTCACCATGATATATAGCACATTCTGTGTTACTGACTATATACTAATACATTTCAAACAATAGATACTGTGCAAAGTATTCTTTTAGACTTTAATTGACTGAACATAGAAATTAATAGCAGAGAAGTAACTAGAAAAAAAACCTTTAAAATATTTGGAGATTTAACAATATACCTCTAAATAACACATAGCACATATGTCAAAGAATAAATCTCAAAATAAATTTAAAAATATTTCAAAGCAAATGAAAATAAAATGATCAAAATATGTATAAAGATGAAGTGAATCAGTTCATAGAGGGAGATTTATTGCTTTAATTCGTTTGAAAAATGTCACAAATAAATAGTACCAATATCTACCTTAGGGAAGAAAAAGGAGTAGAAAGAAAAGAAGGATTGCCGGTTGCTGGTGGCTCACGCGTGTAATCCTAGCTATGATCTGAGGCTATGATCTGAGGATCATAGTTCCCAAGCCAGCCTGGGCATGAAAGTTCATAAGACTATTATCTCCAATAAACCACTCAGAATACCAGAAGTAGCGCTGTGGTTCAAGTGGTAGAGTGATAGCCTTGAGCTGAAGAGCTGAGGGACAGAGCCCAGACAGAGACTTCAAGCCCCACGACCGACAAAAAAGAAAAGAAAAGAAAAAAGTTAGGAAGGAAGGGAGGAAGGAAGGAAGAAAAGAAGGAAGAAAAGGAAGAAGGAGGGCTGGGAAGGTGGCTCAGTGGTAGAGCCTTGCATGCATGAGGACATGGGTTCAATTCCTCAGCACCACATAAGCAGGAAAAAAAAAGTGCCAGAAGTGGCGCTGTGGCTCAAGTGGTAGAGCGCTAGCCTTGAGCTGAAGAGCTGAGGGTCAGTGCCCAGGCCCAGAGTTCTGGCCCCACAACCAGACCCAAAAATTAAAAAAGAGGAAAAGAAAGAAGGATGAGAAATCTGTGCCAAGGGTAAGAAAAACAGAAGAAAATTATATATTAAAAGTAAAAAGGGGGGCTGGGAAGGTGGCTCAGTGGTAGCGCGCTTGCCTTGCATGCCTGAAGCCCTGAGTTCGATTCCTCAGCACCACATAAGCAAAAAGAAAAAAGCCGGAAGTGGCGCTGTGGTTCAAGTGGTAGAGCGCTAGCCTTGAGCTGAAGAGCTGAGGGACAGCGCCCAGGCCCAGAGTTCAGGCCCCACTACCGGACCCAAAAAAAAAAACAAAAAAAGTAAAAAGGGGTCTGGGAAGTTGGCTCAGTGGTAGAGCGCTTGCCTTGCATGCATGAGGCCTTGGGTTCCATTCCTCAGCACCACATAAGCAAAGAGAAAAAAAGCCGGAAGTGGTGCTGTGGCTCAAGTGGTAGAGCGCTAGCCTTAAGCTGAAGAGCTGAGGGACAGCGCCCAGGCCCAGAGTTCAGGCCCCACGACCAGACGCCCCCCCTCCCAAAAAAAGTAAAAAGGGGCTGGCAAGGTGGCTCAGTGATGAGTGCTTGCCTCACATGCATGAGATCTGGGGTTCAATCCCTCAGCACCACATAGGCAGAAAAAGCTGGAAGTGGCACTGTGGCTCAAGTGGTAGAGCAATAGCTTTGACCTGAAGGGCTGAGAAACAATGCCCAGGGTCAGAGTTTAAGCTCCATGACCAACCCCAAAAAAAAAAGAAAGCATAAGTTGTCACTCCAAGTGACTACAACAAAATGACTACCAGGAAAGTAAAACATGTTTTGTCTGAAGTGGGTGGGGTTTAAGGAGAAGAGGGTGACACAGAAAGGAATGACGAGTAAATCCAGTCATAATAATATACAGCTTTGGAAATGAAACTAGGACACTTGACAGGATGGTGTAGACAGGAGGCTAGAAGGGGTTAAGTGATCAAGGTGCATTACACTCATAAGTTGGCATGTTGAATTGAAACCCCTTGGTAAAATGATGTAAAAACAATTTTTAAAAGTTATCTTTACAATGATTTTTTAAAAAGATAACAAAGGAATAATGAGTGAGTCTGTTGCTACACATTTGATGTAATGGGCCAGTTTCTTGAGGTGCACAAATTACAGAAACACAAACAAGGAAAATCTATTTTAAAATCTATGCAAATCTATTAAAATTCTAAATAAATAAATAGCTTTCATACTCAGCATTAGGTCTAGATAATGTCATTATTAAACCATACTGAAGTGAAGTTAAATTAGTGCAGAGTAGAGTTACTAAAAACTGGTGATCTAAAGAACATAGCAAAATTGTATTTGGTGAAAGCCATAATTTGGAGTCAAGCCAGAATTTGGAGTTTAAACCTTTCTCTCCTATCTGTTGCTTTACTCTTCTGTAAACTGGGAACAATAATTTATTCTACTTAAATGAAAAAAGTATGTTTTAATGTACCTCAATTATGGTCACATACCAAGGCCCAGATAAATATTAGGTATTATTTATAGTAAGAATTAATAATGCTTTAAAATAGTATGCATTGCTTCTGCCCTATGTCCTTCCATATATGAGTATAAAAAACTTTGGTTAAAAAATACTTCTAAAGTTTCTAAACTCCACTTAGTGAAGCTCAGAGAAATTCGAATGTCTTTCACTGCTTTTTGGATGGTTTCTTTTACAGTTGGCCATGCATAAAGTAAATCAACACTGTTCTCTCCTATCTCATCCTGAAATGAAGATGCTGCTGCAGTGTCTGCCTTATTGGATATTGGACAGAAGTGTAATTTACTGAGGAAAGTTTAAATGTAGATTGTTTCAAAGATACAATGCTAAGTCAAGCCCAAACTTGTTTTGGAAGCCCATTACCTCTCAGAAATAATGGAACCATTGGGATCATGGGTGGTATAAGTGAAAGAAGCCATCCCACCCAATAATGTCTATGGTTTCTGTCATTCTATGGCCAGTGGAAGACCAGCTTTTCAGAACCAATGTGGCTGATGGAAAGAGGAGCTGCTTTTTCTTTTTTTTTGGTTGGTCGTGGGGCCTGAACTCTGGGCCTGGGCGCTGTCCCTCAGCTCTTCAGCTCAAGGCTAGTGCTCTACCACTTGAGCTACAGCACCATTTCTGGCCTTTTCTGCTTATGTGGTGCTGAGGAATTGAGCCAGGGCCTTATGCATGCAAGGCAAGCACTCTACCACTGAGCCACCTTCCCAACCCGAGGACCTTTTACTATGGGAACAGAAATTCATATAGGACTCTCACTCCCCCACCCCTCATCTTGGGAGCATTTGAAAGTGACATTCTATTTATCAAATGCTCAGGAGACTATTCATGTAAAAAAACCATATATGCGGTTGTATATAAATATATTAACCAAAATACAGTGTTTGCAGAGGAGAACTCAAATGATGTAATTCCTTTAAAAAGAAAAACAAAGTTCGTTTTTCAATGTAGTGTCTTGTACATCTCATTGTGGCAATGGGTCAACCTGTAACCTTATTTATTTGTTTTTTCCCTTCCTCTCCCCAAATTATAGGGGGGTAGGGGGAAGTATAGTTGAGGAGGTGGGAGGGAAGGGATGGTAGGGGAAAAACAAAGGAGGAGGCAACAGTGCTTGATAAGAAATGTACTCATTACCTTGCTCATGTAACTAACCCCTCTGTACAGTATTTTCACAATAAAAACTTATTTTAAAAAAAGAAAAAGAAAAAAAGACAAACAGTTCAACAAAATAAATACCAGGAAACTGGTGCTTGAGGGAGGTCAAGGGGAAGGGTATTGCCAAGTAAAAAAGAGAAGAAGAGGGCTGGGAAGGTGGTTCAGTGGTAGAGCGCTTGCCTTGCATACATGAGGTCCTGGGTTCGATTCCTCAGAACCACATAAGCAAAAAGAAAAAAACCGGAAGTGGCGCTGTGGCTCAAGTGGTAGAGCACTATGAGCTGAAGAGCTGAGGGACAGCGCCCAGGTCCAGAGTTCAGGCCCCACAACCGGACGCCCCCCCCCAAAAAAAAAGAGAAGAAGAGGGAAAATACAGTCAATATTCCACAGCTACCTTATGAAGTTAAGAAAATTGAGGGAAGGAATTGGATTGGGATGGAAGGCAGAGAATGATGTAAGGGGCAACATTGATCAAGAGGCATTGTAGTGACAAATTCATTTGTTGAATGGTAACTCCTTTATGCAATATGTTCACCTTATAAATTCATGAAGTCAATACTACATATTCAATACTACATATTCCAGAACCCAAACAGAATAGAAGCAAGCTTGGACATATAAAATTATCCCTATGTTAACTAAAGGAATGATGGAGAAATAGATGGAAAATTCTGAGAAAATTATCTCTAAGGCAATATTTAAAGCAATGAAAAGCAGTGTAAAGCAGAAGTCTGAGTGCGTAATTTCCTATGTCTTGTGCTTGAGATATAAGACACCAGACAGGATTAAAAAAAAGACAGAAAAAAAAAACAACAAAGAGCATGTGTAAAGGGACACTACATTTTTAAAATTGAAGCAATAAATTATACCTGAGAATCTCCCCACAGACCAGTAAAGAGGAAACTGAAAGCATTTCCTTCTATTTATTTTATAAGTACAATAAACTTTATCAGCTTTTAGTATTGGAGGCTTGTACAATATTTATAGCCTGCTTACTTTCAATGTTATTCAGGAGATAGTATCAAGAGGCTAATGAAAAAGAAAACTGGGATAGGGTTAGGGGTCTTTTTCCCTCTTGTCCAACAATCTGGATTTATCATAAAGATTTATCATTTTTGCTCCTTGGCCCATTCACCAGAGCCAATATAAGATGCCCTGTTTAGCCTATGATATAATCGGGTTAGCCACAGACACACAATTCCCTGGCTCTATAGAAGATCAACGTTATCAGATTTCTCACACTAACAGTTGTTTCTAGACCTCACTAAGTAGACATTAATAGAGGAAAGACAGCAGAAGAGAGATTTGACGTGGTTTCAAATAACCAGATCAATAAGGAAAAGTTCTTGGCAAAGCCCCATCCAACAGAAATCTCTGACAACCTATCAGTGACACTAGTTGATGTGATACTTTAGACTTTAAATCTAAGGGTTTAGGCTTCAAAATGGTAAAAATAAACTTCATCCAGAATTTAAATTTCTACATAACAAGCACATTTCAAGCTGTGGAGCAAGGGGTATAAATTAAAACGGTAGGCATTCTGGCCTTTATAGTATCCTATGTGTCTCATATGTCAGAAAGGCTCTTATCAGGTAGCATGTATTTATGAGCATTCCACGGAGTTCCCAGCCTTTTGGGATTTGTGTGAGTTGTGGCTGTTTCCACCTCTGAATCATCAATATGTACCAGTTAATCAGCTGCTTTCTCCATTTTGTGCTCTGACTCTGTCTTGCTGTTGTCACATAGCAAAACTGCTCACAGTTTCACCTCCAGCTGTCCCCAACTCCCTCAATATGCTTACTCCTCATATTTTCCTAGATTAGTATTTTGGAAAAATGCAATTATTAATGCACTTACTTTAATAAATTCAGAAGAGAACAAAATGAAGCTTCTGCCTTAACATGTTATATAACCACCAGGTATTTACAAAAAGAATTCTACGAAACACTGTAAAATCTTTTGAAAATCTCCTTTGGAAGAACTAAAATAAACACAGATATTGAATATCAACATGTGCTGTTAATATGTTCAGTGAATTCAATCCAGAAAAAGGGAACTGCAGGGGAAAGCCTAAACAGAAGCCTTGATTGATGTTATTAGAGAAATACTGGGCAAGGGCTAATGTACTAGAAGCCTACAGCCATTGGTCAAATCTGGGTCATGTGATCTACACAGGAAGACCCTGCTGCACAAAAAAATCGTATGTCACTGTACATCATACTAAAATCTGTTTACAGTTTTCCAAGTTTCTAGCCATGGGAAGCATTCATCTCAGCTATCAGCCAAGGAATAGTTTCTCAATACTAGAGGGAAAGGGCAAATCTTTGCAGTACTCTCCTATTGCAAAGTAGAACCTTGATAAGAAATGGAATACTTAGGACGACTTTTTATTGATTTTTATTATTTATTTTGGATGAACAATTTCATATATCCCTCTAAACCCACTTACTTAAAACAAATTAAGTAACAATAAAAGTAGGAGACATATTATGTCTTCCACTCTTGAAGTTCTCTTGTAATACAAGATTCCTAATCTCTACTGCCTTTCAGAGTCTCCTTCTAGAAGTGGAACTGAAGTCAGTTGACTTTCAGTCTAACTTGTTTGGGAGTGCTTTTTAGGCCTTTGCCAGTTCCAGTCAGTTCTGAGTGGTATATGGAATTAGCTATCACCCAATGACCCGATACAATGAATGCTCCAGTAGGGAAGATAATTTTATGATTAGTTCAGTGCTGTATGTCCAGTGTCTCATGCTCAATGTTTGTTCAAGACATGAAGAAACTGTATGAACTTTCTAGGAATTTGTAAGAAGATTTACTTACATCTCAGCTTTCCTGGGAATCCTGAGAAAGCCTAAGACCATGGGGGGAAAGTAGAGTTAGGAAAAAAATGTTTCCAGGTACATTAATTGGTAGGATTGGCTATAGACATACTTTAAAAAAAAACAAAATAGAAATTTTCCATAGAAATTTTTGCCTACATATGTTTAATTTTTTTGTGGCTTTCAGCGAGGTCTAGAAACAAGATAAAACTTGTAAGTAATTTTTAAAAGTAGCAAGGCTAAAATATTTACTTTGTTCATGCTAAATATCTCCTTTTTCTGCCCTTACCAAATGATTGTCATTTTATTAGATATATTAGTTGGTGGGCGAAAAGATCTGATATATTGAAGTCCCTGGAGTCCTCTTAGAACACTGGTGAGCCTGAGCCAGAGGCAGCACAAAGCATGCCCATTGGCCATTATGGATTTGCAGTGAGTTGACCCCAGACTTACTGCCAGACTTACTGCTATTCCAGAAACTATTCCTTATCTTTCCACTTTTACCAGCATCAACTGCTACCATTTGATGACACAGAGAAATGAATATTTTGATTCTATGGACAATGAAAGATAACCTGGTAAGTTCTCCCCAGTTAGTACACCTTGGGTCTTGCTTTTCCTTTTTCTCATGGTCTGGAGGCTCTTTTGTGTATTGGGTTTATCTGAACTATTTTGGGCTTCTGCTGTTTGTCTGACAAGGGAAGTTCGGGTTCCTTGTGGTTTGGAATCTCTTTGAACCCATTTGGCTTCATTTGAGCTAATTCAGTCTTCTGTCCTTTGTATGACAGAGAAATTTGGGTTATATAGCTGTTGGTGACTAGCAGAGACGTGATGCAAGTTAGCAGAGTACCAGAAATGCTTGTGTTTGAGATTTCTGTGGTGATATGCCTAAGAATGAAAAGTGTCAACTAACTTAGTGCCTCATAGGGAAAATTCCAGCTGGATAGTCTATTTAAATTATAAACCTATGATTTGCCTAAGAGTGCATTCTGAATTCGTGTAATTATGTGTATTTATGAGTGTGCATATATCTTTAGAATGGTTCTTGAACTACAGTGCAAAGATGGGAAGTTTCTTACCTATATTCTCTTGTTTTGCCCCTCCCCCCGTTTCCTTCCCTCCCTCTCCCTTCTCTTCCTCTTCTTCTTTTTCATCCTTCTCTTTCTTCCTCCTCCTCTTTTTTCTCTTTCCCTCTCTCTTTCTCAAACTGTTTCTCTATATAATAACAATTTACAGAAACAGATTTGTCTATTTTTTCCCTACAGCCTCAGTTTTAAGAGAAGCTCTAGGTATATTTTTGATATGAGACCCTTGTCTTGTCCATTATATGGCTAGTGAAGATCTTCTCCCAAACTGTTGGCTTTCCATTGATCCTACTAGTTATGTCCTTTGTCATGCAGAAGCTCTGCAGCTTCATGCAATCCCATTTATCCAACCTTTCTTTGATATGTTGTGTTTCTGGATCTTTATTTAGGAAGCTTTGAACTGTTCCAAGAAGCCCTAGTGTAGCCTCTATTATCAGGGTATCTGCTCTTACCTCGAGGTCTTTAATCCATATAGAGTTGATTCTGGTGCAGGATGATATGTAAGGATCTAACAAAAAAAAAGGATCTAACTTCAGTTTTGTACATGTGTATAGACAATTCTGCCAGCACCATTTGTTAAAGAGGCTGTCTTTCTTCCATCTGATAATTTTGGCTCACTTATCAGATTAGGTAGCCACATTGTAGCATTATTTACCCTAGCTAAGATATGAAATAACCTAGATGCCCCTCAATAGGTGAATGGATCAAGAAAAATGTGATACACACACACACACACACACACACACAATGGAATTCTGCTTCTATCAGAAAGAATGACATCGCCCACTCATAAGGAAATGGAAAGACTTGGAAAACATCATATTAAGTGAAGGAAGCCAGACCTAAAGAAACATAGGTTCCATGTTTTCTCTCATTTATAATAATTAGTATATGTCTAGGATAGTCCTAGCAGAGGATCACAAAACCTCAATAGCTATGTACATATGACCATATAAAATGATGCTGATGGAAATGAACTCCAAGATATGGACATGAGGTCTGTTTTGGTTGCCCTTGTTGTCATCAATGTACTGGATCAAGTTCTTTCTTTTTATTTTTGTTTTTCCCTTGGGTTTATCCCCAGTAGTCACTGTTTTGGATTCTGGTACCCTGTGTCTTGTATATGTTTATCTGATTTGGGGAAGGGAAAGGGAATAACAAAATGGTGAAACAAGGACAAAGAGTGACCCAATGCAACAATGATACTCACAAGACATGAACTTTACAACTTCTGGAGGAGGGGGAAGAGTGTGGGGAGGATAGTGGGAGGAAAAATCAAGGAGTGGGTTACAATGTTCGACAAGAAATGCGCTCATTAACTTATGTAACTGTAACCCCTCTGTACAGTACCTTTACAACAAAATAAAATGTAAGGCCTGTGTTCATATGTTCCTAATTGTATCATGACTAGTACTTTTAAGCAAATATAATTACAAAGGCCCAAAACTCGACATTCCAAAAAGTGCTGCTTTAATAAAGGCTTAGCACTAGCCACCTACAGCATGTATCTATTTTTTTAAGTACATTCTACTTTAAAGACAAATTACTTGGGGATTTTTGCATAAAAGTAACCTTTTATTGTATGTATGTATGTATGTATGTATAGTTGTTCCTTATACTAAAAATGTAAATGTATCTTGAGAAGATAATGAGAGCTTGATGATTCTGAAATAACACTTTCAGTTATAATTATTATTCTAAATTCTGTATATAGTGGAAATAACTAGACATTTAAATTACTAAACTGTTTTCAGATTTTCAGTCACAACTGTTCTAAGTCTTTTGTTATCTACAATATTGATTTCTGTCTAATGCATTTACAGCCAAACATATGGAAAATGACTTTAACAAATAATTTGTTAAATAATTAGGATACCTTCATATATTTTTATTGCTTTTTTAAAAATTTTTACTGATAAAATTGTGTTACTGTAGCATATTGATACTCTAATAAGTGAAACTTCTAGCAAAATAACCCTAAGGACTAGTTAGAGGGTCCAGATAGCACCTACAGAATATACAAAATTAATTTTAAAATGGAATCCAACTAAACCTCATGAAAGAATAGCTACTCCCAGTTACTTAAATTTGTCCAAAAAATGCCAGGTGTTGCCTGGCTCATGACTATAATCCTAGATACTCAGGAGGCTAAAATCTGAGGATCAAGGATGAAAGCCAGCCAAGGCAGGAAAGTCTGTGAGACTCTTATCTCTAATTACTCACAGAAAAAGCCAAAAATGGCACTGTGGCTCAAATAGTAGAGCACTAGCCTTGAACAACAACAAAAAAAGAGCCCAGGTGCAGCATCCAGGCTGAGTTCAAGCCTAAGGACAGGCAAAAGAGAAAGGAGAGGGGGAAGAAAAGAGAGAAAAATGGCCAAAAGATCAGAAGATGACATTACAACTGATTCTTACCTGCCTGTCACTTCTCCCAGATTGGATTAGACCAGATGGAACACAGCTCATTCTCCCGATAAAGAACACTGTTCTAAAGAACCAAACCACAATAATGTTCAGAGATTCAGTGATTTAGGAGGGATGTTATCAGAATCCAAATGGAATGCTGAACATTGTGGCCTATGACTATAATCCTACCACTCAAGATGTTAAAAGTAGAACGACTACAAATTTAGAGCTAGCCTGACTATATACCAAGACCCTACTTCTTTTATTCCTGAAAAAGAAATCCAACAAAAATGTAGACACATCAATTCTTACAAAGGTAAGAGGTTATGGACAAAGATTCTTACTCACTAAAGCTCTTCTAGTTACCTGTGACAGCAATTTCATACCTTTGGCTAATTTAAGTAAAGACAAAAAAATAACTATTTCTACTGACTCAAAACATATTTCTCATAGTCCGTACTCATTTATTTTTTTAAAGGAAGACTTTCAACAGAGCTTACTTAATTGGATATCTTCTGACTTTGACTTTGGCTTAGAACCTCCTTTATAATGATGATCCTACTTTTTTATATAAATAACTGACTCTTCAGCCACTACATTTGCTTCCTTCTCATGTACTAGTTTATTACCAGCCAGAAAACATACAAAGCCAGACTGCCTGACATCCTAATTCCCTCAAGACTAACCTATACACAAACCCAAGGGGGAAATTATAACAGATACAGATAAATTGTTTTTTCTAAGTAGTTCTAACTCTTATTCGGGCTCCCAAGTTAACTAGAATTAGCATAAGAAGCTTGGCATTTCAGCCTTCACTTTACATTTCTGCCTTCACTTTACATCTGTCATTGCTCTAAGTCCTTGTCTACTGTAGATACCTTACAGCTAACCACAGATTCTAGAAAGGACAAGATTGATGGATAAACATCTTGGAAAAGTTCTCAAAAGTTGCCCCTTGGGCAACAATGATGTGCTTGTTTTGATTAGACTCTGACTGATCCACTGAATTCTTCTCAATGTCACTTGGTGGCTGTTAACCTGAGAGGCTTTGATGCTTTTCCTTTCATCTAGAAACAAATACACCATTCTGATGTAAGTTACCATAAAAATATATGTGGAGATCACTAAAACAACCTATTTGATCTGAAATCCACCAGCCCATAGTAATTTGCCCATGCAAATTGTTAAAGCACCAGTCATCACAATGTGAGAGCACCTCTCAATCTGAGAACTCATCGCCCGGATATTTCTTTCAACCATCAGCTGTGACTGTTTCCCACATACATAGTGGTATCATGGCAGAAAATGAATTAGGTTTTAAGCTTTTTCTTTTTTTAAGCTTCCAAATGTTACACTGAAAGGCTGGAATTAGCCATAGCCTCACTATATTCTACTAGCCTCACTCTACCCATCTGCACAAAGATCTGTATCACTGTTACTGTATGTCTGTATGTCTAACTTTTACTATATATATATGTATATATATATCAGAATTTACTACTAATAGGATTAAAACTTTGTCACATTCTAAATCAAAATAGTATTACATTAAATCTGAATGTATTCTGATTATCTAATTTAGAAAATAAAATTTTGGCCATTTATGTGGTCAAATTATGACAGCTGTATAGAAAGCCTGTACAGAGTTTAGAGTAAGTATAGCCAAATATCTGGCAATTTAAAAAAAAAACCATGAAGAAGTTCCAGCATAAATGAGGCTGACTGAATAAAATGATAATTTCAGGGAGAAGTTAAATGCTTGGTTATTTGATGCCAAACAGTAATTTAGGAGCAAATAGATATTTATCTAATTTTTTTCTACTAAGTTAAAATTTGCATCTATGACTCCAAACATTTGGCATTCTGCCCACATATCAGCTTTCTGTTAATGTAACAAATGCCTGAGATAATCGGCTTTAAAAGGTTTAAAACATTTGCTGTGGCTCTCAGTTCTGCAGGTTTCAACCCATTGTTGATGATGAGTCTTACTGAGTTTTGGCTACACAGTGCATCATGGTGAAAGTATGTGTCAGAGAAAGTCACTCACTTCAACACAGCTAGTAAAAAAGAAAGACAGAAAGAGCAGAACCTGAATCCCAATACGTTCTTCACGTACATACCCCCCACAGATCTAACTTCCTTCTACTAGGTCTCCTATCCCTTAAATGTTCTATCACCCCTAACAGTGCCATGGAATATGACTTTGAAATTTTTCAAAAAAGGATGCCTGCATCCAAACTATAGCATTAGCATGTTGTCAGTCATGGCTAGCTTTTTAGAGAAGTAGTTCAAGCAAGAATCAAGACTTTAAAATGAAATAGCCATAATAGTAAAGCCAATGTGAAACTGAGCGAATGATCACAAAGTTACGTGTTTTGCTTTCTTTTCAGTCTACCCTATAAGATCTTAATCTTAATATAGTCACACAAGCAACCGTTTGTCATAAGCCCCTCCCCCAATAGTGATGGAAGCATTTTCATTTAATACTCGGGAAATAAATTAGATGAGAGCCTAAGGAAGATGTGGGAGTCTGAGGCCTTTTGGACTGTGAGAATTTGCAAACATAGCTACCTCACCACATACTGCAGAGTCAACTGTGTATGACCCAGTCCATTTTATTAAGCAGAATTTACTTTTTATCCATATTTGATTAAATAGGAATCCAAACAGCTGTTCCCTTCTTTGGCTCAGATGAGATAATATATTTCTTTTTACTCAGTTTCTACAATCCCAGAAAATCACTCTGCTTAATCATCGATTCTATCTATACTTACTCAGCCTTTTTTAAATGTTGCTTAGAAAATGTCAAACTAACTTTTTCAATTACTCTAAGAAGCAGTTGCCATATTCCCTAGGACAAGAAAGAAGGTTGTACTTTAGAAGCCAGTGAGTAGACCATGAAGACTTAGGTAGTCGTCAGCATTTTTTAATTTATTACACGGGAAAGAGCAGGTACTTAGTGAAGGGACAGACTTGGAAAAAGTCATAGATCTTACTCAAAAAGCTAATGACCTGTGTCCAACAGATAGAGCAATTTACTCATAAAATACATCTGTAAAAAGGTGGACTTTAAACTGGTTAAAACAGTACCTTACATTTTTTTTCAAATTTGGAAGCTTGGTATAGGGAAAACTTAAACTATGAGTACTCACTAAAGAATATGGAGGGAAGTGGTGTTGTGGCCCAAGTGGTAGAGCTCTTGCCTTGAGCTGAAGAGCTGAGGGACAGCACCCAGGCCCAGAGTTCAAGCCCCACAACCAACAACAAAAAAGAATTGAGTTTTCTATAAGGATAAGAAGCTTTTGACTGCGCACATATATTTGACTCACATAATTGATCACACAGCTCGTCTGATGATAAGATGATTAAATCGTCTCTTTCTATCTTGCTTTAGGATACAGATTTTTATGATGATTTTCTTAAAATTAATGATGACTGTTCATTCCTATTGGAGTAAGTAGTACACATTGTATGCTCAGGAAATTATTAAATACATAAATGAGAGTTTAGTTATTTCAAGGACAAAAGGTATACTATATGAAGCTTTGTAAGTCCTAAAGCATTTTTAAATCATTTGTGCAGTGTTAGTGTATGGAGAGAAATCTAGCAAGCATAAATTTAGCAAGGCACAGAATAATCATATATTAATATATGCTTTAAAATATAATTTATCTTGCCCTATTTTTAGATTTCAGCAAAAGCTAAGTTATTTATTGTAAAGTATGTTGACACTGTTTTGGGGCTTCCTATAGATCTGAGACTGGACATGAAAGAATTGCCTTATTTGGGTCAAACATATGCAGATTATTTGCATTCTGCAATATTCTTTATTTTAAAAATTATTAGTTGATATCAACACAGCTTCAGAAATGTTTCCATATTTTTCATAATTCAATAAGAAAAGTACTATATATTGTTCACCCATGGGAAGATTATGAACAATAGTGGCGCAAAAGAACTGCTAAAATCCAAGTTGAAAATGAGACAAAGATGGAAGTCAATTTTTTGGTCACTGAAACTGAATGAAGGAGCAAGGCATGTATCTAAGTTGTATGGTTAGCATCCCTGTGCTATCATAGCACAGATCCCCGCGTACTCATTCCATGCTAAACATTAGCTATAGTTCATTTGTTTTCTGGGATAAACTCACAAATGAGGCTATAGAGGTATAGTCATCTATAGTTTTATTCCTGCTCCCAGAATAGGATAGAAAAAGATACATAGCCTAAGGAATTTATAGCTTGATTAGCATGAATATGAGGACATGATGATAATTAAGATGCCAAGATCCCCTTCGTGGGAAGAAAAGAAAAACTGGATTGATTTCACTGGGATCACCATGCTGAGCAGACATATTGGTAACTCATTTTATTTATCTCCTAAAGTGCCATTTTTGCTTTGTTTGGTTTCTAGAAACTCTTGAGTTGAATCCTAGTTCTTCCAATCCGCCTCTCCAACTAATTGCTGAATGAGGCAGGAAGCTGACTTGTAGGAATCCATCAATATTTTTATAGTATGTCAAGGGAATCTTGACTTCCTGAGATACCAAATTCAGGTTTCTTCTCAGCAGGATTCTGACTAGAAATAACATAGTAACCATAGAAACAGCCATTCAGTGAACGGCCATGGGAGGGATGACAGCACATTCCATTCAAAAAGAAAAAAAGCAGAGGGAATTCTGTGCCAAACTGTTGATAGGGAGAAGGAATTTTTTTCTCAACATAAATGTATAAAATACTCAGATAGGAAGATTAAGGTTTTTGCCACCATAACTGTCACAATAAGAAAGTTATAACTTTCATCCATTCAACAAATATTTCTGAATCCCAGGTGGTAACTAGGCACTACAGTAGACAGAACAGACCAAGTTTCCTTTGACTAGTCTGAGATATGAATAACAAGTAGACACAATATATAAGAAGGTGATTGAGGGAGAGTAAGAGAAGAGAAGAAATATCACAGTGATAATAAATAGTACTATGTTACTATTTTATTAAAGAATGCCTGAGAAACATCTCCATGAAAACTTGTCAACTGAGCTACATCTGAAGGTAGTGTGGATTTAAAAACAAAGTTTTCTTATACTGAACAGACATAACAGTCTGGGCAAATGCCCTGCAGAGGTAATGTGTTAGGTGATGCAGCAAACATGTAGAAAACCTGTGGCACTTAGAGGTGAGGGTTGGCTGTCAACTGTTAGGTAATTGGCTCAGCTCATGTAGGAATGAATGTATAGCTCAATTTCTTTTTTAAAAAGGACTGGGATTCATATTTTGAATGACAAAAGAATATTTTGGAAGTCTTAACCAGAGGAAGAATATGATCTGACCAGAGTTTTATTTACTTACTTTCTGTAGTTTTTTAAAGTTTTTATTGTAAAGATGATATTTAAAGGGGTTACAGTTACATAAGTCAGGTATTGAGTACATTTCTTTTTCAACAGATTCACCCATTTTCTCCAAGATTTTCCCTCCCAATACCCAAGCCCCCAAGTTGTAAAGTTCATTTCCAACAGTGTCTAGTGAGTATCACTGCTGAATTTGTTCACCCTTGGTCCCAGCATTTCTGTGCTTCCCCTTCCCGTTTTTGCAAGGTTTTTCCCCCAGTTTTCCCCCTTTTTGTCTTTTTGATTTCTGTACCTTTATTTTATATGTAACTTTTAGGTAGTTTTAAAAAGATTGTGTTTAGTTGTACAGAGGAGTTGTCATTTAACAATGCAGTTTATGAATACAGTATATTTTGGTCAATGTCACGCCTTTCAACATTCCCACTCCCCACTTCCCTCACTCTTCTTAATTTTGTAAGGATTCTTGACTACATTCTCCCCCTCTTCTCCTCTTTATTCATATCCTTCTTTCCCTTTGACCCCACCCCATCCCTTTTGAGTGCCCACTCCCTTGTTTTATTTTTCTGAACTTGGACTCTGCCTTTCTAAGGAATTACACTATTTGAGCTCTCCCTTGAATCTGCTCTATTCAGTTAGTACACTTGTATACACTTGCATGCCAACAAATGTATTTACTTATAAGTTAAGTCTAGTTCCTACATATAAGGGAAAACATGTATCCTTTGTCTCCCTGAGCCTGTCTTGTTTCATTTAACATAACATTTTTCTAGGTCTAGCCATTCATTTATAAAGGGTACAATATATTTGTTTCTAATGAATGAGCCTTAGAAAAATTACAGTTGCTACAGTATAGAGGTAGAAGTATACCGGAGGCTAGTGAGACACAAATGGGCCAACTAAGAAAGCTATATGTTGGCCAAAAAGAAACCTTACTCCATCGTTGGTGGGAGTGTAAACTTGTTCAACCACTTTGGAAAGCAGTATGGAGGTTCCTCAAAAGACTCCACATAGAGCTCTTCTATGACCTAGCAATCCCACTTTTAGGCATTTACCCAAATGATCACAAACAAGGCCACACTGAAGCTACCAGCACAACTATGTTTATCACAGAATTATTCAGCATAGTTAAGATGCCCCTCAGTAGATGAATGGATCAAGAAAAAATGTGGTTTATACACAAAATAAAATGGAATCCTATGCCTCCATCAAAAAGAATGACACCGCCCCATTTGTTAGGAAATGGAAAAGCTATGAGAAAAATCCTATTAAGTGAAGTAAGCCAGGCCCAAAGAAACATAGGTCCCATGGTTTCCCTTATGTGCCATAACTAGTGTATGTCTAGGACAAACAGAAAAGGTCATTTAAGATGATGCTAAGTGAAATGAACCCCAAGATAGGGATACAAGAGATTTTATCTTTGTTGCTGTTGTTTTTAATGTACTTATAATGTACTAGGTGATTTTGTTGTTGTTGTTTCTTTTGTATGTTCTTCCAGCACAGTATAACCTCTGTTTTCACTGTATTTGATTCTGGTGCCCTGCATCTTGCATACACATTTTTATGATTTGGGGAGGGGAAGGGAAATAACAAAATGCTGAAATAACGATACAGGATGACCCGTTATAACAACGAGATGTACAAGACACTATATTGAAGATGAACTTCACAACTTTGGTGGGGGGAGGGAGGAGTTGGGGAGGTGAGGAGGGAAGGGATGGTAGGGGAAAAACAAAGCAGGAGGTAACAATCCTCGATAGGAAATATACTTATTACCTTGCTCATTTAACTGTAACCCCTCTGTACAATATCTTTACATATATATATATATATATATATATATATACATGTGTATGTATGTGTATATATATATATATATATATATATATATATATATATATATATATATATATATATATGACAATCCAGGTAAGAGAAGATTGAAACTTGGGAAAGGACAATAATTGCAAATACAGTAAGGGGTAGTAGAATTCTTTATATAGTTTAAAGACAACACTAATAGCATTTGAAAACAAAATGAATTACATTGGCTAAATTAGAGTGAACAAATATTGTCCAAGTTTTAAAGTCAACAAATTCCAGCTTTGTCCAGACAAAACCGTAGTCTAGAGAAGTAGTTACTACTGATTCTCATAACAATAACACCTACAATCCACTTCGTAACTCTTCCTGAGTGCTTCTGTGGATTTGTCTAGGCTTCAGTCCTCAATTATCTAGCTAATCACTTATCTAGCTCCTGTTGTGAAGACATTTTGCAGATGTGATGGAAACATATATAAATTAATTAAAGTGAAGGCAATTATGCTGGATAATCTGGGTAAGCCTGACTCTCATCAACTGAGGGGTCATAGGAACAAACTTGAAGCTTTTCTTATGATATTCTTCCTGTCGTCGAACAGCAGTTTCATCCTGCTCTGATAAAAACGTGTCTTCCAAAGGCTGATGTGTTAAAGGCTTGGTCATTACCTTGTAAATGGAAGGCAATAGAAAATTTTAAGATGGATCTAATAAGAAGTTAGGTCAGTATGCATGCCCTTAAGGAGACATTTGACCCCAGCAATTTTCTCCCTCTACTCCCTAGTCACTTTGAGTTGAGCAGTTTTGCTCCTCCACCATGATATTCTGCTTCACCCAAGGCCAAAAAGAATAGAGCTAAGTGGTATTTGGTTGAACCATTCAAACTATGATCCAAAATAACCTTTTTCTCTTTTTAAGTTTATTATCTTAGCTTTTAGTCATAGTGATAAAATGATGGTAACACAAGGCCATATCTGGGAGCTCAAATCCTCTTCTACCTGATGTTCTAGCTTTATGGATTTCAGACTTGCTCTGCCAGCCTCTACAATCACATAAGCTAATTTAACAAAATTACACAAATCATATCCTACCAGCTCTTTTTCTCTAGCTGAAATCTGACTGGAATAGTGATGTTGAATTCTTCCAGGATAATCTCCCAAAGACAAATAGGTTATGAATCACTTGTTAGAGTTAACACTAACTCTGAAATACACTACGACTGTTTTACACATGATTTAAGATGTACAGTTGGCTTTGTTAAATGGAAACTCCTTTGTACAACTACTTAAAGATAGTTGTTGTTGTTGTTGTTGTTGTTTTGGTTGGTCATGGGGCTTGGGTTCTGTCCCTGTGCTCTTCAGCTCAAGGCGAGTGTTCTACTGCTTGAGCCACAGCACCACTTCCAGTTTTCTAGTGGTTTTTATTGGAGATAAGAGTCTCATGGACTTTTCTGCCCAGGCTGGCTTTGAACTGTGATCCTCAGCTTCCTGAGTAGCTAGGATTACAGATGTGAGCCACCAGTGCCCGGCCGAGTTTTCAAAAATTAAATAAAATAGGGGCTGGGAAGGTGGCTCAGTGGTAGAGCACTTGCCTTGCATGCCTGAGGCACTGGGTTCAATTCCTCAGCACCACATAAGCCAAAAGAAAAAAAGCCAGAAGTGGCGCTGTGGCTCAAGTGGTAGAGTACAAGCCTTGAGCTGAAGAGCTGAGGGACAGTGCCCAGGCCCAGAGTTCAGGCCCCACAACTGGACCCCCCCAAAAAAAAATTAAATAAAATAGATGCATAGAGTTGGGAAGAAAAATCAACCATACCCTGATACATGTTCATTGATTGATAACGTTTATTCAATAACACAGTCATTATGAATAAAAATAAATTTTAAAAATTGACAATGAGTTAGAAATGTCCTACTGTGTTTATAGAAGGCATAGTTAATAATACATATGATATGTATTATATCTTAGAAAACACTTGTCTCTCTCCATCCACAAAAGCTGAATGAGGAAAATTGATCAGGAAGTAGAAATCAAAGGCCCAGGCAAATGTAAAGACAAGTGGACCCCCTGGAGTCAACTCTGGATTTGGAACAAGAAAATGAAATCTTCCCCTGACTTTTATTCTAGCTAGGTTCTTTTGATCACAAGAACAAAGGTTTTGTGATCAGATTATCTGGAAAATAGATAAGTTTGTTGTAATAACTACTGTGACCATCTTGGAATATCTGGGATTATAGAATAACAGCAGTGCTTTCTCAACTCAGTTTTGTATACAGAGCCAATCTCTCTTTGAACCATGCTTATGTTTTTAGTCTTTTGTCAGTCAGTCAAAAAGGAAATCTCCATGTGACCGTAAGTGTAAGCTGAAGGAGAGCTTAACAATATATCAGAGTAGTTGTCACTGGAGGATTGGGCCAACTACAACTTATTTGTGCCTCCTAGTTCTGTTATTTTCAAACCTCGATATATATTTTCCATTTTATAGCAACTTGCAATTGATTCCTCTTAAATTTATGACTTGATTAATCAGATGGTTCATAATGAGCAATTCTGGCTGCACTTTCAATTCTGCCCCATGTTTTTCCTCAAGTTCTTTTACTAATAGTATATTGGTCTTTCGCTTTCTGCTGCAAATGGCATGGCCTTGTTATAAAATTTTAGGAGTCTACAGGATAATTCGTCTATTGGGTTTTCCCAGGAATTTCAAACAACATACTACAGATATCTACCATTAGTTCTTCAAGATCATATGTGATAGACATGGTACAGGTTACTTTCTTGCTCTGACATCCAATCAAAGTTGGTAGTCATTTCTATCACTTGATAAATCAGTCACTTAATTGACATATAAAATATATTGTACACAAAACCAAAGATGTCATTAAACTGTAATGATTTTAAGGGAAATATGAACTATATGAATCCTTTCTTCGGAAGGATTTTCCCAACATGTCCTAAATAACTGTATTTCTAAAAAACCAAATATTTCCTGAATTTTCATATTTATCTCCAATACTTTGGAGTTTGTGTCTTTACAAGGTCTTTAGTATACTTGATATTTCTTCCTTGCTCATTGTAATTAATATAGATGTCATTAACAAGGTTAGCTGAAGCAATTTTCTGCATAGAAAATAGGCTAGGTATCTTTATACTATATTATAGTGGATGGCAGGAGAGGAACATAGACTAAGGCAGGAACAGAACATACTGATGTCCGTGCCACATGAACATACAGTCTGATTCTCCTTTTTGTAAAGGATAGAACGTATCTCATTACCCAAATTAGTGGCCCACAGCTGTTTAAAATAACTCTAGAAAAGGGATCATAATACTTGCAGTTTTAGTTAGGTATGTCACTTTATTGAGATTTTATTGTTACTCACTGTCATCTGTAAAGATCCACCAATTTCTTTAAGAAACAGACCATATGATGCTCCCAGTAAATCTATCAGCTATCTCTCAGGTATGATAGAAGTCTCATTCTGTTGGAAGAGCATGTGACAGTTCAAAGAACAAATATTGAGGTCTTCCAACTATAAAATTTGGTAGTCTGCCAACTACCAAGTATACTTATTTCAATTTTATATTTGAAGACCTAAAAAATGATCACCTAGCTATTCCATGAACCTGATCTCACTATGAAATGGAACTAGACCAGCCAGGCCTCATTTATCAGTTTCATCCATCTGCTCCCATGATAATCAAAGCCATAAAGATGCTTCAGGTTTCTGGATATGACTGTCAACTTAGACGTTGAGTATTCTACTCAAAATTACTAGATATTATGATTTTCCCAAGGCATAATTACCCAACTAGTCATAAATACCTTAAGAAAGGACCTTAGTCCTTGTGCTTAATATATGCTTTACTTGTGAGTCTGACTTTTCTTGGAGATCTTCTAATTTCTCCATAGTAGAGGAAGATAAATTGCTCAGTGCTATAGGTCAAGGCTTCCTCTACCTCAAGAGCTGGATGTTAAATATTTAGAAGTATATCTCTGATAAGAATTCTCTGATAAAATATTCAGATTTGCACATGTCCACCTACCAGTATTCATACTGTATAATTTGAAGGTCTAGAGAGAGATCTAAGATTATGCGTTTAACTAATTTCTTCTGCGATACTAGGTCCATAGACCATACACCAAAGATCGCCTACACAAAAATGTACTGAGAATCTCTTAGATGTAAAGAGGTTACTATCTGATAGAAACTTAGAAAGATTGCGAATGAATGGTTGTGTAATTCCCCTATCCTGATATTTTTTACAATATACAAAGTAAGAAAGGAAGATAGTTAACAAAACAAAATAATAAATAATCAGGCAAGTGAATAAATAATATATAAAATGGTAGTAAGCAACTTGGGCAATTTGGTTCATTTCTTGTGCCTTATGAGTATGCCTCATTCATAGTAGGCATTCAATGTATGTTTTTAAATAAATAAATAGTGATAATTTCCCTTCACTACATCCTACCACCTTTTTGCTACAACAAACCTGAGACTAGGCTGCAATTTTTCAGGAGACTTAACTGAAGACATAGGGATAACAGAGAGACTATGCACTTTATATAGAAAACAGCTAATCTTAGACTCCATACCTCCAGATGCCTGACCTCTAGATCTCTCTGAAACTCTTGGTTAATTGCTACGTGATCTATGTATCTAGTAGGATACCTCTCAGGTCTTCATAACTGAAAGCTTATAATCAAGTGATCCCTTAGAAATTGGCCCATCACTAAGCTTCAAGATCTCTCTAGATCCTCATTGCAATGTTAGATGAGCTAAAACCAAGCAAATGCATTCATTTCAGGGAAACTCCTTCTTTTAACCCTAAGGATAGAATCCAACTCTATATTCTCAAAAGTAATACCAAGTCACATTCATTATCTGACACATTTAGTCTTAGATGAAATCATAATTGAGGTACTAATAGGGTAGCCCAAGTTTATGTGTCAAACAAAATCCATATTTTTCAGTGTTTCCTCTATAGAATAAGATGGATATTTGGGTCATGTATCCTTCTATTCCTCTTAGTCTTCAAGCAACTCTTGATGGGATGGATGACACATGGAATTCCATGGGACAACATAATAATGCATATGCATAGGGAAGTCAAACTTGGCCTTAGAAAACATTTCTCTAAGGAGTGAGTTTACTATAAAGTGCTTTTGCTTTACTATTCTGCAGAATTCTGATCATCTAAGTCTCAAGTGTCGATATGTAGGTCTGCCCCAGTTACAGAAAATGCTTGCACTTGCAGTAAAAAAAAAATGGCATAACAAATGACTCTTTTCAGAATAATAGTCTGCCGCAAAGTTAATTCTGAATTCTATCCTAGAAGGCAGAAGCTGTTCACAACTTTATAAATAAGAGGTTTTATCTTTAACATCCAAAAATATTAAAACCTAGGCTACTCACTCTGTGTTATAAGTATGATATTAGGTTCTAGTTCTAGACTAGTTTCCTTATTTCCTAAAAGTACTTGATTTACCATATCTCCCTCCAAAGGAAAAGATGAAAGTATTTTTGTTCTAAAATAATAAGAAATGAAAGGATTAAGTGGCATGATTATTTCAGTTTTTTGTGTGTGTTTGACACTCTTGCTGCTTTCTATTTTCTCTTTCTACTAAAATAATATTAGGAGAAACTTATAAATTTAGTTTAAAATCACCCTGGGAAATTCCTTCTTTTGTCGGTCTTATGAACTAATACTGTGTTAGCAGTATTAGTTAATTGTTTAGTTTAATTAATTAGTGTAACTAGTTTAATTGTTTAGTTAATTAGTTAAGTAAAGGATGGTTCAGAGTTGATCTCTCTCTAGTCCAGATTTGCAAGGGTTAGGCAGTACAAAACCGAAATACTAATGCCTAAGAGGCATACATTGAGACTTGGATGTTAGTTTGTCATCTTCTCAGAGTCCCTAACTATTTTTGTACTGAAAACCTTCAAATATGGAACAAGTATTATGCTAGATAACTTCATATACCCTATACCCTAGATCCTTCCCATTTTTGGAGAGAGGCAGAAGGCTTGAATCCCAATCTCTCTCGAAATGCTGGATCGTTTGTTTCCTTTCTTCTGCAGAAAAAAATTATTAAAAGATTATTTTTGGTTGCTCTCTGTCCATATTTTTATTTGTTTAGTCTTTAATTCAGCGCAGCCTACTTTCCAGCTCATTCCTTCTATATTGCAGTCACCAGTTATCATATCCAACAGCTGCAGCTCTGAGCACAAATAACCTGACTCTCAGCCATATGTAGCATAAGTTACTGTTCCCTTCTCTGGTGATATCCCCCCTCACCTATGAATTTCTTTATCAGATTATTAATTTTGTTTAGCATCTCATCCCCTAATTCAGTTTCTCCAAATAAAAGGATATTTTTAAATTTTAGTTTTCTGTCTATTTCTATCTGCATTCTTCCCACATGATCTCATCTTGTCCTATAATTACACACCATTATAAGAGATGGGGGGTTTCCATCTCTGACCACTCCCCTTTATCAAAGCTTAGCATTATGCAACTTGATGCTTAAGTCCATTATATCAAAAGAAGATCCGTAATTCCTCTAATACAGCATTCTGTGGTTTTCCTCAGTATGATATCCCGTTCATTGGATGCTCAAGTCCAAAATAGTTGATATCCTTAGTTTTTCTCTATCCACTCTGTCCAACCCTGTTGCCCCCTCCCTAATTTAAATTTCCAGCACCTCATAGCAACATGACTTCAATGATTCTCACCAGATTGTTTTTCTTATTTTCTTGCTTCCTCATTCTACAGTATCAAAGTGACAGCAAGTAATGACCTCTCTTGTTTTGTGCCACATTTCTAGTTTCTATTTGTGATGTTCAAAGCCCATGGATATTTCTGTTCTTTCTGTATCCCTGTCCTTCCTTTAATTGCACGGGTATGTTAAATTTTTTCTTCAAATATCAAGCTCATTTCTATGTCAGTGTCTTCAGCCTTTGTTTTTTCTGTCTCCAACAACCTCTACGTGTCCCTTTACATAACTGTCTGCTTATTATTTAGATCTTGATTCAGTTGTTCCTTCGTCCCACAGCTAACAAAGGTAAACCTCAGGCACCTTAGATGCCTTGTTATACACTCTGCTTTGTTTTCTCTATACCACATACCATGACGTGGAAATGTAATCATTTATTTATGACTTATCTTCTCCTCATCAACTTCCTATTTCATATTTAATGTATTCAACTTCCTAGTATCTAGGAAGGTAGAAACTAGTACGTAGGTAAGTGCTTGATAGAAAACACATGAAAATATGGACTATAAATTTTAAAATGATGATAGGAAGTAGATAATAAAGTTAAAGCCATAAAAATACTACACATGAATTCTAGACTTTCTTTAATTTTGTTTGTAGTAGTTGGTCTGGGTTGAAACCTATTGAAACTCTGATTCATCTAAAAGGTTCTAATAAATAGAGGGGAGGTGCCTGACAGTTTCTTAATGTCTGTTTCTTAATTTGCATTAGTGGAAGATGAGGGGTTTTTTGTTTTGTTTTTGCTCACTTTTGTTGTTGTTGTTTTGTTGGTTATGGGACTTGAATTCATGGTCTGGGTGCTGCCCCTGAGCTCTTTTACTAAAGGCTTGCTCTCTACCACTTTAAGCCACAGCCCCATTTCTGGTTTTTGAGTAGTTAATTGGAGATAAGAGTCTCATGGACTTTTCTACCTAGGCTGGCTTCGAATGACGGTGCTCAGATTTCAGACTCCTGAATAGCTAGAATTACAGGCATGAACCACCAGCATCCAGCTATGGAAGAGATTTATTTTATTTTATGTTATTGTAAAGATGTTGTACAGAAGGGTTACAGTTACATGAGCAAGGCAATGTATACATTTTTGGTTGAGCATTGTTACCCCTTTCCTTCTTGTTCTCCCACTAGGTTCCAGAGTCAATGTAAAGTAGGAAATCATGATTAATAGGAAGGCTACTCAATGGTCATGCAGTCAAATCCCAAGAACTAAGACAAGTCTAAACCAAAGACAGCTTCTGGGGGAAAAAAATAGAGATTGATGTTTCTTTACTTCTCAGAAACTTAGTAATGTAGAAATATACAAGCAATGCCTAGACAGAAAAGTCAAATATTGTCCTAGAAAGGGGCATCGCAGTATCTCTGTGTACCTATGACTCCAAGAGAGTGTGGGATTTAAGTCCTCAATGTCCCTGTGACATCTTAAGGGTTTGCACTTTGGAAGGTAAGCTTTCTTCCAGAGTTCACATTGCTTGGCCTTATTCCCTTCAGACTAACCTTTACCTGTTGCCACCAAGCTCACACATGGCTAAAGGAAGACACAGGTACTTGTTCACATCCAATAGGAAGAAAATGAGGAGGGAATTTCTCTCTAGGATCCTAAGGGGGGAAATTTTTCCATCATCTTTGACTCTGTCATAGATGCACCTTTGAATCAATGCTACGGTGAGTAGAGGTGTTCTGATAATTAGCTGAGTCCTACCTAGTGTTCAGGTCTAGGTACTTCCTAAATTAAGTTTGAAACCATGAAGTGAGGTTTCCTAGAAAGTTGACAGTTGTTTTGTTTTGTTTATCTTGTTTTATTTTTTAGTTATCAACACTTACTAAACCCCCCATCACCCTTCTGGTGCTAGAGACACCATACTAAACAAACACAAATTCATTTATGTTGTAGCCAAATGCCCAAGATTGAAAAGCTGCCTAGTGGCTTTATCTTGGGTCACACACATGTTTTCTGGAAATCGGTAATGGGCCCAAGCCCAGGCTGACTCATTTCCATGTCCCTGAGAGAGGTGCTCAGTTCTACAGAGCTGCTAGTAGTCCTTGTTAGTCTCACATGATGTGACTCTCCTGCCACAGAAAATGCTATTGTCACCCAGAGCAATCATAACCTTTCCCCTGAACTCAAGAAATGTCAGCTGCTTAAACAATCTGTTGTCAGCCAATATCTAAGCGTATGCATGGACGGAGAAGAGACTGAGGGCAAAAGCATGGATGACAGGGTCATAGCTTCCCTTAGACACCAGAGAAATTTCTCCTGTGCCCTCCTGACAGAAGAACATCCACCGCCTTTTAATACAGTGCTACTCTGCAGATATTTCATTTCCAAGTTACAATGGAATGATATCAGAAGAAAAAACACCGATGGAGGTTGAGGCTGAGGGAAAGTAAAGAAAGCTACTACAGATTTTCCTTCTGATGCAATATGAAAACACCTTAAACATAAGTGGCTTGTTTGGGAAAACTTAAAATCAATATTAAGTATGAATTATTGATTTTACTCAGCTAGAAATTAACATTCAACTTTGACCCCTACCTTGTGCTCTCTAATTTATTTTATTTTATTGTAAAGATGTTGTCCAATTTTTATGGAAATTCAGTGATCACTTTCATATCAACAGATATGTCCTTGAAATACTACCCAACTTTGTTCTCCTTTCTCATTCTCTCCCTTCTTATTTCCTCTCTTCTTTCATTCTCTTAAACCTTCTATTTTCTTGCTCTTACTCTCTTGCTCCTCTCTTTTCCCTCTTTTTTACTTTAGGTGGTATCTTAGCAACGGCCATTTCAATTAAAATATGATGGGAAGGACTACCGGTGTTGCCACGGTTACCAGTATTTCCTGCTGTCACCAGAGGAAGTAACCTGTGAGTTATCACTGGTTATTGAGCTGCAATAGACACCTCCCTGGGCCTTTCCTCACTGCCTTTCCTTACTCCATAGATAATGAGTCTCCCTCATCAAAATGTTTGACCTAACCATTGCACAGTCTCATAGGTGCTCTAAGTGAAAAGCTTCTATCACCCAGATATTTACAGAAAATTTGAGAGAAATACAAAATTGAAAAAGAGTTAAACTTTGACATTATTTCTGAGGGTTATAAAACCATAACTTTTTGTTCTACTGTGGATTTCAAATAACAATAGATAACAACATACGTGGCTAACATAATTCATAACTGTCACACTGATTCAACATGTATTGCCTTCTAGCAATAGAGTAAACACAGTCATTTGTAACTCTACACCATCATCTAGATGCTAGGCTGAATTTCAAATGTAAAAATATGTCTTAATTTTTTTCTGGAAGTTATCATAAAAAATTTATTCATTAAGCTCACTTGTGCTCATTTTAAAGACAGCATCTAGCACCTTCAAACTAATTTAAAAACTACCTGACATCACCCTTAGAACATCACCATAGGATCCAGTGGACCTGACATTAGCCTGTTGTATAGCCGCAGTTCTGGACCCATTCCCTAGACTAATCAATTTTTAAAATTGATAATTTTGCTAAGTATCTTAACACCTGACTTAGGCACACCACCTAATTAAACTCTTATACTTCAATATTTTCATTCCAGCAATGGCTCTGTCTGCATGTACTTGCTACATTTTATAAATAATCAAACCAAAAACCAGGGACTGAAGATAAAAAATGGCAGAAAGCTGCCATCACACTTTCTGACTCTTATTCGTTCCTAGATAATAATTGCACAGCACCTTGCACTTAGCATGGATGCTGTTGCACCCAAGCATAGTACCTTTCCATTCCCTCCTTCCCTTCCTTACTAGTTTCTCCTAGGAGCACTTCTTGAAATGAGCCACTCGCACATGAATCTTCCTCTTTGAGTTTACTTTTAGAACTAGTAAAGGCTATCCTTCCTATGAGAGTCTTCCTCTTTCTCTATGACTCCAGCTTCCACTATTTCCCCCCTTTAGCTTTTCATGCCTGGGCTTGGCTCCCAGTTGCTTTAGTCTTCTTGATGGGGCCTTTAATTCTTCTCACACTTATTTTGTATCTATTCCTTTAACATCTCAATTGTTGCCTTAGTTGGTTTATCTTTCATGAAGTTGGTTTATCTAATCATTCGTTGACTGCCAGTGACAGGTCCAATTCCATCCTTGCTTCCTTTTGATTCAGTTCTACATAGTGGTTAGGATGTTATTTTTCAAACATAGATAAAACAAAGTCAGTTATTTAAAAGTATCAGTGGATCCCTAGCATATCTAGATACAATCCACATTTTATACCTTGATACAGAACATCTTTCTTCCTCCATCTGGTACCACTGGTTTCTTCTCTGGCCATTTCTTAGCCATATCCAGCTACATGTAATTCCCAGCTCCATCCAGAGCTACTTACTCTGTGATTTAGCTCAACTCATATGGCTCATCCAGTGTTGCATGCACTCTACTCCTGCAAACATTAACTCAGCTTCCTGTTCAAGTGAGTGTCATCTTTCCAGGAAACCTGTCAGTTCCTTCAGGGTGAGTTATTCATCTTTTAATTGTTGGGCACTCAGTTTCAATATAACACATAATAGATAGCTTGTTGAATAAACAGCCTTTGAAGAAGTGAAACTAGCTACTCCTAAAGTCCTGTGACAAAACCTTAATTATTATCAGAGATTTAGCTTGAAGAAGTGAACCAGTGATGCTAATAATTACCATTTACTTATCCCAACTCATACTAGACACTTAGTGCTTAATGTATATAACTGCTTAATCTTCATAAAAAAATAAGATATTCAACTATTTTAATGATAAGAAAAATAATGCTTAGGAAAACAGAATAACATACAGGTAATTAAGGGGTGGAATTCTGTTTGAATTCTCCCTTCTTCATGGGAAACAGCTGTGCTATATCATGTAACGATGACTAGGATTTACCATCTCATAGCACAAAGCTCCTACTCAACTTTAATTCCAAACTAGTCAACATAAAGAAGGCACACATACACACACGCACACACACACACACACACACACACATACACACACAAAGTTGTATAATTAATATTTTATATGTGCATTTCATTTTAGACTCTTATAAGAAAAGACATTTGTTTGGGGGCAGCTCATCTAAAGAGATGGTAGAACTAGAGACAGCTAGATATTTACACAGGGAAAATGCCTTCTTAATATGTACTATATTTGATAAAATGCTCATGGAACATTGCTTCTCTGTAAGAGCTACTGCTAGAGACTGCACTCCTGTGAATGTGCTTCACCAATTCTCTTTCGGACTCAGCAAGTCCCTGATCACATGCTGATCACACACACACGGAGCCAGATTCAGACAATTAACGACCTGATTTGTTTTTGCTACCATCAGAACTTGATAACTCAATGGTAGCAGTAGTTAATGTGGCATTTTATAAGCAACAATGAATTACCCATGGTTAATGGCTAATGATAAATTAGTATGGTTATACTCACCGCCAAGAATCTCTGGAAGTGTGAATTGTCAAGTTGTTACAACATGAACAAAGGGTAAGTTTGGATCCACAAAATCGTGGAATAGGCCACCACGGAAATGGATTTGCTTCTTCTTCTGCCAGGTGTATACTCGTGGATCTAGTCTCTTTGCCAAGTGCACGATGCAGCCTCTATCCTGTAAATAGCACTCTTCTCTGTACCCTACTATGCCAAGGAAGGGGTGAACTTGTGCTGGTTTTTCCCAGGACATTGGTAGTTGTTTTGTTTTGTTTTTTTATATTTATTTTTGTTATTAAGGTGTTGTACAGAGGGGTTACCATTTTGGCAATGCATACATTTCTCTTTTGGACAATGTCGCTCCTTCTTTCATTACCCCAGTTTCTCCCTCTCATCCCTGCCCAGAAATTATAAAGTTCATTTTCTACATAGACACTTGTAGTTTATAAAGGTTCTTTATTCTAGCCTTCCACATATATTAACTGTTGCAGGAAGAACATATCTGGAATCTGGAGATGTGACTCAGTGGAGGAGCATTTCCCTAGTATGAGTGAAGCCCTGAGTTTGATCCCTACCATCACAACATTAATATTAATAATAATAATATTCATCGTCATCATCTAAGCAAACTTGGGAACTGATGGTGTAGCCCAGGGTATATGTTTACCTCTAGTATGTATGAGGCCCTGGGTTTCATTCCCAGCATTGTAAATATAACTTTAAAAATTATCTAGGCAAAAGTTTTTCTCGAGATTTTTCTAAAGAGCAACTCTTTTATTCTCAGCAGCAATGAAACTTTAAGGATGAAATTCAGAGGCAACTAATACCCAGGGGAGCTGACTCATGGGGAGAGTTGGTTTCAATTAGAGAGCAAAAGACAGAAGGAGAAAATCAGTGGCAAAGGGATGAGATGGAGACAGATACCGCTGACATCTTCATTCCCTTAGATCAAGGACCGTTATTCTACAATTTCCACAATTTGGTTCCCTGAGCCAAAATAAAAAAATTCTCTATAAATTATGATAGCTTTAGTTGGATCTGTGTCACACAAGGGTCTTCACTGTTACACAATTCATGGCCTCATTTTAAACCTGAGTGCTTTGTGATGTCTATCTTGCTCTTGGGTTTTTGCCCATCTCTTTGGATATCTGAACTTCTGTCAGATATTAAAGCTTAAAGCTATTCTCTGAATCTCAAAAAGGGAAATGGCATAGTCAGTAAGTCATTAATTCAATGAGAACAGGGACTTGAAAACCAATTTGTTGCTGCACTCAACTCACTTTAGAAAAACCACCTACACTAAGCCAAATGACTAATCATAGTCCCTATTTAAACAAATAAAAAAGAGTCCAAAGAGTGCTTACCCTAAAATATGTACAGCCATCATATATGTTGGGATCACAAAAGTAAGGCACTCAGTTCCATGTATCACACATCCAGTCTTCCATAGATGATAGTTCTCACTGTAACTCAGCATTCCAATGCTTCCACGTACTTCAAACTTCCCTTTGTAATTTGCTTTCTGCTGCTGGTTAAATCTAGCCAAATAAAATAAAACTCATTTCATTTCCCCACTCCTGCCCACATTCTTTCCCATTGGCTCATGTATTGAATAGTAATGTATAAAAGAAAAATTGGGATTGATGCCCACGTAGATCAAAATAAAACTAACGTGTGGGACCACAGTGCTAGTGCTGTGTACTTCAGACCACTGATGCTAATTGCAACACATTGTGTCACTGCTATGACACAAGAAAGTGTGAGATTGCTGCACACAGTTTTACATGCTGATAAGGCTTTGAAACTCAACGATGAAGCTGTTCTGCTCTTGGGATGTTGACAAGATAATGTGTGCAAAGCATTTAGCTTCCTTGGAAGACAGGTATGAGCAAAATACAAAGTAGGATTAATTATTGATTAGCTGTGCAGATGAGAAATGGAGAGGCAAAGATGTATACTTCTCTTTTGGCACATGTTACACTCTGCCTTATATGCAATTATTTCTCCAGTGGGCCCATAGACACCTCAAAACAAGCTTTGGCTTAGGAATTGTTCCATTCTTTATAATTCCTGTCAAGTGAAACATGTCTGACAAATGTGGGATAAATGAATGTAAAATGAGAAATTGGAATACATAGTTAATAAGAATAGAAGACTTACTTATGTGCAGTTAAAAAAATAAGCAAGAAAGGAGATAGTGTGATTTTGTGAAATGAGAATGGATTTGGGAGTTCAGATATGATCTCTCCCACCAACCAGTTTTTGTATTTACCCTTAATATATTCAAATACATTATTTTTCAATTTAAATAGTGGGAACCACAATACCCACTTAATATTGTTATGGTAAGAATTAAATATAACAAAAGACTAATCACAGGGGCTCATACCTATAATCTCAAGAGGTGAAGACTAAGAGCACTGTAGTTTGAGGTCAGCATGGGCAAAAATAAATGCTAGTAATCATCATCTTGATAAAAAAAATTTCTAAAAGTGGTTAGGCACATCTCTCGTAACAGCTATTTAAGAGACATAAATAGCAGAATCACAGTCCTGAATGTGGAAAAAGCATTAAATGCTATCTGGAACTGAATCATGGGTCTCCTCTTCCTCCTCTTCCTCTTCATCTTCTTTCTCTCTTCCTCCTTCTCTTCCTCCCACTTCTTCTAGTATCAGGGACCCCAATCATAGGAGATATTCCTTAAATTTGTCATTAAGATAAAAAATGCCTAAGAGGTGAATTAATTTGTTTCTGGGTCCAAATCAAGAAGAAAATAGAATGACAGTACAAATAATTTGTGCATAAATTGGTCACTAGGTCCAACAACTCCAAATCAATGTTTGTTTTGAGATTTAGAAGGACAGGTACTGCAAACCCCACTTTCCATGACTAAGTTTTACATAACCATCAAATCACATAAAACTTTATTTAAAGCCCATTTCATATAAATCCCATTTCTGAGAAGTTTTCATGGCCCCTTACATAGATATTTGAATAGGAGAGTGGCAAGAGACAGACGGCTTTCAGAAGCCTAGTATTTGGGTATATATCCTAAAATATAATAATGTATCAGTGGGAGATCAACCTTTCCAGCAAAACTTCTACCATAATTATGACAAAAAGACTTCATTTTTTTTTGGTCAGTCATAGGGCTTGAACTCTGGGCCTGGGCACTGGCCCTCAGCTCTTCAGCTCAAGGTGAGTGCTCTACCATTTGAGCCAGAGTGCCATTTCAGTTTTCTGGGTGTTAATTGGAGATAAGAGTCTCACAGACTTTCCTACCTGGGTTGGCTTTGAACTGCAATCCTCAGATCTCAGCCTCCTGAGTATCTAGGATTACAGGCCACCATGAGCCATCAGCACCCGGCTAAAACTTCACTTTCTTGCTACAAAAAAGATCTTTAATATAATCTTAGTGCCTTGGCTACAATGTAAACAAACGCATCGTAGTAGACTTGATTTGCATGAAATGGAAAAGAGATTTCAGATGTTACCTTTAGATCAAGTCTCCAAAATAAACCTTCCATAAGTGAGCAACTGGCCAAGTGACTAGGTGAAAGTTTGCAGTCACTGCCTGGTTTTCATTTTGACTTCATGACAACATTTTAATAAATGTTCATTTTATCTCTAACCAGCTCACTGCTGTAGCTGGAAATAGCAGGAAATAAGGGCATGTGAAAAACCTTTGTGAGCTGCAGCAGTGATGGAAGGCCTTTCTCATAGTCAGAAGCTCCACCACCTGAACTACAACAGCCTTGTGGTACAAGGATCAAAGCTACAACTGGCCCTAAGTTAGCATTGGATGTGTATTTCCTATGCAGTCTGGTACCCTCCATCTTTCAATTCTGTTTCCCCCATGTTCCAGGCTCTTTACTACTGTTTGGCTGGTGGTTTGGGCTTGAACCAAAGTATTAGCTTGCCTTTGACTTGCCTGCTGTATCCATTCACTTCCCTATTTCACTCTTCCTTAACAACATTGTTTTCTTGTTCACATTCCTTTCGGTCTCATTAATTGTTTTCCATGGTAAAAGCTAGTTAAACTGATAAGGGTATTATTTCTCTCCGAAGACTTATTAGTGTTTTTTTTTCGTGTGCAGTTTATGGATAAATCATCTCTGAATACAAAGATAATAAATGGCTCACATGGCTTGTGCATCTAATACGCATCAAGCTCTAAGAAGCACTTAAAATCCTTACCTTCCATTGTACATCACAATCATGCAAGTGATACATTAGATTTCCCATTTTACAAGAGGAAAAGACTGAAACAATTTTCTTAATACAAACCTAAAGTGTTATCTGAATCTATCTGCATCACCCTGAGTGTTTTTAACTCAGAATTTTAGTTCGTAAAAAATAATCAACTACAATCACAAAACAGTATAAATTTTATAATAAAAGAGCCATTTGTGGGTACATAGGGCTCTGGATAACCCTCAGACAGCACCTGGTCCTAGCCTCTCTTCTCCAATAACACATTTGGGTAGCTCTGCTTATCAAAAAGACCCTGATCATCCATCCTAAAATACACCATTTTACAGTGATCTCTTGAACTCAGTTCCTTGCAGATCTTGAATATGGGGCCTCTTTGCTTCTACCAGTTCCTAGAAAATAAAAGAGTCCATTGGAAGAAAGTTGAGAGAGAGGGAGAATAGAAGCTAAGAATAAAGTGTGTTTGGGCCAAACACATAGGCTTTTATGACCATGGCAATGGCCTGGAACATTCAAACATTCAATTTGTCTAACCAAAAATAATTGAACAAGATGAGTAAAGATGTGGGTAAATGAAGGCTGTGCATAGTCTTAACATACACACAATCCCAGCTACTTGGTAGGATAAGCTAGTAGGATCATGAGTTTGAGACCAACTTGGGCAAAATTAGTTAGACCTATCTCAAAAACAAAATAAAAGCAAATGGTTGGAGCCATGGCTTGAACAATAAACATTTACCATGCAATGCCCGGGATTCAATCCTCTAAACCACACAAACAAATGAGCAAACAAAAAGAATGTGAGCTCTAAGAATAATCAGAAGAGGGTGGGCCAATAAGAGCTGAGCATTATATTCAGAAATGATTAATCTTTGAGGCTTTTCAAAACCAAATAAATTGAAAGTTATCTGCTTATCTTTTTGTCAAAAATGTAGATTTTCCTAGCTCTAATAAAGTAGAATTTTTTATAATCAATAGAATGAACAGAAGAATTGAATGTACATTCGGAAGTCAATGTTATCCAATGAAGTGTTGGTATGGAAAAAGGTTGTGTTCCAAAGGCAAAGAATTTGTACTGTTATTGTCAAAAAAAGGGCTACATTCCACTTATTCTTTCCCCTTCTTCTCATTCTTCACATATGTTTCTCTCTTTGTTCCTCCCTAAGGACTAGTCCTTAGTAACTCAGTAAGATAATAACAGATTACTAGTCCTTAGTAACTCAGTAAGATAATAACAGATTACTAGTCCTTAGTAACTCAGTAAGATAATAACAGATTACTAGTCCTTAGTAAAGCAATAATAACAGATTTGCAAAAAAGGTGGGAGTCCACTTTGAACAGTTAAAAGTAAAACATCCCTGAAACAGGCAGGGTTGCAGGTAATATTTGGAGAGCTACCACATACCATGGAAAGCCACAGAAAACCTTTTATTGAGTCCCAAATCTTCACCTTGGTGATTGTGTGACCCTGGACAAATAATATTTCTCAGAGTCACAGTTTCATCATTCATGAGCCCACTATTGCAATCTCTCTCTCAAGTCCTTCTATATAACTAAATAGAAGTGTAGAAATGCAAATCCATCATAAAACTACACATGTTCATGCAAAGTAGGCTCTTCCAAGTTTTCAGTTATTTCAAGTTCTGTGAAATTTTGCTGTAAGTAAAATTATGCATGTCTGCCATTTTCCCAGAAAGTCACTGTGTTCAATATTCAAAGATGTGAGTGATTTCCTTTGTTATAAATCATTCAAATAAGTGAGTAAAAACAAACACTTCATTTGAAGGAAACCAGGATGCTCAAGTCTACATGTAGTGCTTTCTATGACAGAATCAGAACAGCACCTTCTCAGCATGGGCTTCAGGTATTATGAGCTGGGGTGGCAGCTAAATCCTCCTGTTTCCTCTAGGCTTTTTATCTCTGCCAGCCAGTGTTAAGGAAGAACAAACTCCTTCCCATTTGCCTGAGGGGGAAGACTCTTAATTACCATGCTTCTGATTTCCCTCTGGAAGGCTGGCGCCAGGGCCTGAACTCAACCCTCTTCCCCAAGGTCTCCTGGGATATAAGCTCCTGGAAAGCTTCAGCCACTGCCCTTCCCCCCAATACACACACACACACACACACACACACACACACACACACACACACAAGAACACACACAGACAATAGCTGTCAGCATCAACCCTGCCCTACCCAACACCATCCCCCCCCTCCTAGACCAGATGGAGACACTAAGTTAATGGCAGCAGCACTTGCTCTGAGCAGAATACCTCCAAAGGGAGGAGGCTATGACCCAACCTGTTTTGAATATTCCTATCACATATATATTCCACCACTGCATTGACTGCTTCCCGGGGAGAGAACTGAGATTTTCATATTTCGTCTCACTGCTTTTAAAAGAGCTTACTCTCCTAGAAGAAAGAACCCTGCCCCCAACTCTGCCTGATATCAGGCCCACGAACATTCTTGACTGAGGCTGCTTGTAGTCTCTGTTCCCTAACCCCTCCTTCGATTGCTTGGAGAAATCAAACCATGAAAATTCTGAAAATATTTCATCTCTCTTAGGAAAAAGC
Source organism: Dipodomys spectabilis (assembly GCF_019054845.1). Classification (NCBI taxonomy): domain Eukaryota; kingdom Metazoa; phylum Chordata; class Mammalia; order Rodentia; family Heteromyidae; genus Dipodomys; species Dipodomys spectabilis. The sequence goes on along the minus strand of NW_024870694.1, from coordinate 1,024,168 downwards.
AATTTGAATGTTTTAGCAGGAAAATCACTTCAAAAGCATCTGCTTTTACTCATCCTCCCCACCAGACTGAGAATTCAGGAAATAAAGTCATTTTCTACAATGCAGATATCCATCAAGGAGTAAACCCACACCCCTCTGTAGTGAGACTATTAATATCAGCCTAGCCTATCACATAAGACAATTGTGACAACCAAAAGAGCAAATGTATAAACACTAGGTAAACAATGGGCAGTATTCAATTCTTAGTAGTAGAGGAGTATAGAATAGATAAAGCTTTAGATTGGAAGAGAAATAATTAATTAATTAAATTCAATAATTCAATTAAATTCAATAATTAAATTCAATCTCTTTCCTTAAAATTCTGTCTCCTTCTCTTTTCACTAGTAAGAGAAATGACCAACTCATTTTATGACTTCTGAAAAGGAAGAATTAGAAATAAAAGGAGAGATGGGTGGGTAAGTAGGTGAATGAATGGGTAGGTTGGTATATGGATTGATGGATGGATGAATGGAAGGATGAATGGAAGAAAGGATAAATAGATGGACAAGTGAATATTTACTGAGCATAATCTCACTGTTAGCTGAGTCACATACATCCTACTAGCATTCACAGAGGTTAAGTACACATAGAAATCCTGTGGTGGGCTCTCATATCCCTTTTCGGACTGAAAGACCTTTCCAGGGAGTGCTATTGGTAGAAAGCTTTAAATGTTAGATGCTTTGGGGGGATTGCTTCAGCTGAAGAGAGCAGCTGTATCCAATGACTGGTCAACATAAAGGTATCAAGACCCAGTCCGCTCTTCCTCCTCAGTTCTGTGTTTTCTTTGTGTTGACTTGTCCTTTTGTGGAGTCTGATTCATGTTCTCCCTTTCGTTAGTCATCCATTCCTACAGCACTTACTTATAAACTTGCCAATTGCCATCTCAGAATGAAAATGGGGTTTTTAGGCTCCAGGCCCATATTCCTGGCATCTCATGTGTCAGCTCTGACCACTGATCCCTATATATCAACTAATTATGAGGAAGGGAAGAAAAATGAGATTTATTACATGAGCATGCAATGATAAGACAGCACTTCAACCCATCGTTAGCTATTGCTATAGATTTTAGAGACTAACAACTGGAGGTAGAAGGAAGAAGTATTATGCATAACTATTCAATTTAGTCCTGGTCAAAGTCTGGCCTATCTGATCATTTGTTTTGGAGGAGTTCAAAGAAGTTATAACTAGTCTGGATAAACATGCCATCATGCTTAGCAGGTGCTCTACCTTAAGATATCTCTATTGTTCTTTAGCAGTAGTTTTTGTTCCTGTAAAGATATCCATCAGTCCTGTCTTTCTTGGATTCCTAAATGATTGCAAGGAGACTGCAGAGCAAATGGTTTAGACAAAGATGCATACAAAATGGAGACAGGGATGTCAAACTTTTCTCCTGTTTTTAATTAACCAAGTGCCCAAGTAGGTAGTGCTCTTCAGCAAAAACAACTTTTAAACACCTCTTAAAGAAGTTTGCTGCGGGGTGCTGGTGGCTCATGACTGTAATCCAAGCTACTCAGGAGGCTGAGATCTGAGGATCGTGGTTCAAAGCCAGCCCAGGTAGGAAAGTCCACGAGACTCTTATCTCCAATAAATGACCAGAAAACTCGAAGTGGAACTGTGACTCAAGTGGAAAAGTGCTAGCCTTGAGCTGAAGAGCAGAGGGACAGTGCCCAGAGTTCAACCCCCATGATCAACAAAACAAAACAAAAAAAAGGAAGTCTGCTCCCCAGAGATCTCATCCTGGGACATATCCCCATACTAATATTTCATGCAGAGGGCCCATCTTGTAAAACACAGGCACTTACTGAGTACCTTCAGGATAACTCAGAAGGATTCAGGCTCTCAGTGAGAGCATTTCATTTAACTACTTTATTTGGTGGAAAATATGCCATGTATAAGTAACCTAGTTAAGCTCACCCTTGAGTTAATGGCAGAGCTGAAACCAAATTCCAGGTCTCTTGGCTAATGAGCCAAACTTTTTCTATCACGCAATGATTATATCCTAGATAAAGGAAGGAAAGGCTATACCTAGTATATACCTGACAAAGAAAATGGATAATCATGTAGCATTCCATAACAAATTCTCCTACTATGGTTTTTGGCTTGTCTTCAAAATTCAGATATGTTTAATATTGACTCATGATTGTATTATAACAGTGGATTCTGATTATCCTTTATCTTCCCCCACAATGATGAGTTTCTTACAGTTAGATACAGGGCTCACTCACCTAAGTACCTACATCTGCTTAGCACTTCCCACAGTGACACATGCAAGTAAGTACTCTTTCTGGTCTGAGCCTCATAGTCAATCCAGATCTAGACAAGATCCAAAGATCCATACATAGGCCCCACTCTGCCAAATAAAAGCCTTCAAGACCCAATGATATGTCTGCTTGTGTGAAATGGGATGGAGTGCAGCTGGAAGTCTACTTCAAGTCTTATTAAATAGGAAGCTAATCTGATCAGAGGTCCAGCTTAGCTGAGACTGACTATATTTCCTCAGGGTTTTTGCTGTCCCTGAGGGGGAGGGGAGTGAAGATGCAGATCAGAAATATAGGCACTTTCACTGAAGCATGCCTACATTTGCAATTCAATTCAGTAGATGGGGGTTGGGGAAGAGAGGGAAGGGGCTACCCAGCTGAAGCTAAATGCCACCAGGTCACTGGGTTCCTTAGCAGCAGTGACTGTTCAAAGGGATAGAGGGTCATGGATCTAGGGCACAGTAAGAAGCTTCAAATGTATTCTGTCATTATGAAGAGAGAAGGGCCTTCTGGGAAATGGGAAAGATTGCATCACCAATTCAATTAGCAGGAGGAACGAGGCTGGGATGAATCAGGGTAATCCTAGGCCTTGTGATTTCTTTTTTCAAACACCTCCACCTTTTACTGTTGTTGCTACTGTTACTTTAAATTAATCAGATACCAAATCCATGTCAAGAGGAACTGAATAATTATAGAAATATCATCAGTCTGGTTATTACTTCTGTAATGTTAATGGGTTCCAAAAATGTGTTTTGCATGAAAATATTTTTATTGTTATGATTAATAACATAACTCTAGGAGTACAAAACATAATGCTAGCATCGAATTAACAGTTGGCCCCTGAAGGTAAAGCACAGAGCACAAATGAGCTTAAAATATAGGAGAAGTCAGGCACTCCATGGGAGTCTAAGTCTCAGCATTAATAAATGAAGAAATAACTAGAAGGTGAGAAAGAAGTAGTAGAGAAACTTCAAGAAATCTGCTTTTGGGTTAAATTAATGTGAGAAACGATTTATTTGATGTATAGTCAAATTGTAATTTGGTAATTAAATGACATTACTTGATTATTTATTCAGCCCAAGAGATTAAAACATTTTCTACCTCAGATCAAATGTGTATCACATAAAAAAATGGAGCAATAACTGCTAAAAATCCCTCTGCTTAGGATAGTCTAATTTCATAAAATGCACCTTAACTATACTGACCCATTAGAGCCAAACTGTCCTGAACTGTCACAGTCTCATCTTACTTAGGCAGGATACAATAACAGAATATCCATGCAAATATCATAAAAGAAAGGATAACAAACTTAATTATGTCTGGCATTTCTTTAGACCTTCACATTCTTCAGAATGTTTTAAACGGCCTTCTGACTTCTTGCAGTAACTAAGTCAGGTATAGTGGTATTAGTATGTTCATTTTGCCATTTTATCTCTTACCTTTGGTTGCCACATTAATTAGTGAGAAAAATGGAATACAAAAGTTAAGGGGTCACATTTACTAATTAGTTCTATAGCCTTGATTGTATTATAACACAAATATCAAACTTCTACTTTAGATATCTGCATTTGGTATCCAAACCAAAATAGACAGAAGTTGTGAGTCTGTCTACCATCACAGTGCTTCCTGAGAAATGAGGACTCTAAGGGCATCTGCCTCCCGTCACCATCCATCAGTTCAAGCAGATCACTGCAATTAGACACAGCCATCAGAGCCGAAGAGGACTATTAGTGTTCCAGCCCAGAAGTCACAACACAACCACCAGGTAATGCATACCATGTTGAAGTAGTCAAAATGAAGCACATTGCACAATCACTGACAAGTTTTGATGAAAAGACAGGGATTGGACAAGGAAGAGGTAAACCTGTCCTTACTCTATTTCATATGCCACTACACAGAACAGATTTCTGGGAAAATCAATTTAAAGGATCGTCGGCCCATGAACCACCCAAAAACGATTCCTTGTTACCTATACAAAATCTCTAAAGCTCCTCAGTAAGGCAACTTTACTTCGAGTCTTAGCACCAGAAAGAAAAATCTTGATTGAAGCCTAAATATATGCCAATAAATTTAATATATTTTCTATCTCTAGGAAGTACATTTTGAAGGTAGTATTTCTTTCTTTATATTGCATATTTATAGTGTTTCAATTTTTAAAGATACTGTATAATTCTATAATCAGAAAATGCTTATAAAAACTGAAGAAAGAGAAAGACCATCTAAATGCTAGGCTAATGATATCTTCCTAGAATTAAAATTTAAATTTAAAATTTATGTTCATCCTAAATTACATGGCTAGTTTTTTAATTGAATTAAAGTATCTAGTTGATAAATGCTATTGCAGCTTTTCCTCAATGTCCAAGCAGTTAATTCCTTGCTCTAATAGTTGCAGTTTTGGGAGTTGGAAGATGCTCAAAAATTACTGTCCTCAGTAGCATGGCCAAGGGATTTATTGTCCTACAGAAGACATCTTTGTAGAAGATATAGTATGGTTAATCACTCCCAGACAAAGATATAACTTAGAACTCTCTGAGAATTCTGGTTGTATAAAAATCCTGTCAACAGATTTCCACACCCACATTGGAATTTCAAACTCCTAATTTTATATTCAGCTGACAATATTTCTGAAAGTAAAAGTGACATGGAAGGAAATAAGCTTTAGTTGGCTAATACTTCTAGCCTTTCAACATTTTTGAAGATGTTATGGAAGACAAGTATAAAATGTAAATAGTTCAGTCTTTCTGTGAAATGATGAATGAGTTCAGAATTACAGTGAAATGTTAAATATGCTCTATGCAACTATGATAAAATGAAGGAAGATTTTGGAAAACAAAAATGGTGGTAGGGAAAATTTCTGGTTGGAAAAGAGAAGGGTAGAGAACTGATCTATGACAGGTGTGCCACCTAGTACCATGATTCCATCAGAAGGACTATTTCAGAAAAAAAATAAGAATCACAAAAATAAGAGTCCAGACAGTGGAGCAGGTCAATGATGTTGATAAAATATTATCAAACTAAACCTGGTACTTGTGGATCATGCCTGAGAACCAAGGTTTGAAGAATAGTTCATAACAGGAAGAATAGTTCATGAGACACTTATCTCTGATTAACCACCAAAAAGCTAGAAGTGGAGCTGTGTCTGAAGTGTTAAAACATTAGCATTGAACAAAACAAGCCCTGTGTGCAAGCCCTGAGTTCAAGCCCCAGGACTGCCTCCCCCCCACCCCTCCCCAAAAGTATATTATCAAAGTAAATGTCACTCTTCACTGTGGCGAGAGAAATGCTGAAATATAAGCATTCTTAGGAGATATTATTTTCATATTTTCTGACTTAGGGGCTGTTAAATTCCCAGCCATGATAATGCATATTAATGTGAGGTTGAAAGCTAAATAAATATAATTTCAGTGAGCCAATTCTCTGTGGTATGTGTCTGTAATGGATAAAAAGCTAACTGAAATGATTAATCCTTGTAGAAATAAGGCATTGATCATAGAATGATAATAAGACTTAGTTTTCAACAGCAATCAAAGACACATCATTTGGACTTAGAAGCCTGAGACATAAGAATTGCACAGTTGTTCCAGTTTTGAAGGTGAGATGACTATGCTCCAGAAGGATTAAATAGTTTGCTTGTTTTTGCTGGGAAAATCATACTAGAACTTAATATTCCTGATCTCCCATCTTTCTCTTAATCCAGTGTTCACGACACTTGAATGCCTAGAAAAACCGTTGACCTTGAGAAAGCTTCAGTGTTACTGACTTCTGAACAGCCAGTTTAGCCAAAGTCTGTCCCTTCGGTTTTCATATCCCCCATGGGTAATCCATCTCACTCAGTCTCTACCCCATTCCCCATCTGACCTGCCATGCTCTCTGAAAATTGCAACTGTGTTTTACCTATGGAGTAACCAAATTCAATTATAGTTTCTGCCTTTGTGTTTCCTCAGCCTTTTTTCCTGCACAAATTGATGGTGACAGCAGCGATACCAATTCAATTACATACCATCTTCTGGTTCCTAGTAATGATTCTGAGTAGGTCAACAGAGACCATCTAGGAACAAGAATGAGTGAGTTAAAAGGAAAGGATAAAGAACTGGAGCCTGAATTAGAAATCCCTTTTCACTTACTGAGAACATTTAAGCTACTTTCTTTCATAGAATACACAGGAAAAGTTACAGATAGGGAAAGGAAAGGATCGATGCATTTGTGAATGAAGATTTCTAGCTGAGATTCAAATGCTTAAAATTATATTTCCCAGATGAGCAATATGGGGAGAGGGGAGGATCAAATAGAAAAGTTTCCAAATAATGAGATTTGAAAAAAGGAGTCAGAGAAGAGTCAACATTTTTTTTTTGTCATTTTAAATTCATTTAATGAATATTTATGTTTTCAGCTGCTAACCTGAAATAGACTATTCTAGATTAGAGTAGCAGTAGTTCAGAGAGCAAAATAACAAAGTCTCTGCCCCTGTGGTGGTTGATTCCAGGGAAGAAGGCAAGTAGACATCATAAAAACAAACAAAGAAAAGTAAAAGACAGTTAGTAGATCCTTGCATTACTTATGTAGGGAACTCAAGGGGGGAACTTGTCTTTCTAGAGAGATGACATTTGAAAAAATGAATGATTGAAGCATTCAGACATGTAAAATAAAATTCATTAAGGGCTAAAACAATGAAATTTAGTTGTTTATTCTTTGTATATGTTTATGGTTATTACAAACTGAAAAGGGTTCTACTTTTATAATTATAGCTTACCCTGGGAATTACTATACTCTCACATGCTAAACAAAATCTCCTACAAAATAAACACAGTGAAATCAAGTGAATCTCTATTATTTTCTTTTTAAATTTCATTTTTCCTGTCAATCCCTGAGAAAACCACGTCCTAAATAGTCTCCTGTTGCTCTAATACAAGTTACCTCACTGCCTACTTTGGCTACTTCTTAGCTTTTTGTGGTTTTGTATAAAGTTGTTTATAGACACAATTTTTGAATAAGCAATTATTTGTTCTGTTTTTCTTTTCTAAATCAGATTTTTGATTTGTGTAAACTACTGATTAAAGTTCCTTCAACAAATCCTTGTGGTATAAATATTATGACTATTGGGGGTAAAGGATGACTACAATTCTATGCTTGTTTTTAAATGATATACCATGTAGTAAGTATAGTAGTTAGGTGCACAAGTAGCTATGAAAATAGATGTATTTTTCTCTTAAGTAGAAATTTCTTTTTTTGGGGGGGAGGTTCCAGTCGTGGGGCCTGAACTCTGGGCCTGGGCGCTGTCCCTCAGCTCTTCAGCTCAAGGCTAGCGCTCTACCACTTTGAGCCATAGCACCACTTCTGGTTTTTTGGTTTTTTTTTTTGCTTATGTGGTGCTGAGAAATTGAACCCAGGGCCTCAGGCATGCAAGGCAAGTGCTCTACCACTGAGCCACCTTCCTAGCCCCTTAAGTAGAAATTTCTTATAGTTGGGAGAGATGTAGATGAAGAGCACAAATAATTTCAGGGAGTAAGATTTGAGATAACCTTTGGAAACAGAGTAGCCTATCAAATCAGAATCATACCCAGAAGACATTTCAGGCCAAAAAGCCACTATAAATACATTAAGGCAGACAGAGGTGGAAAGGCATGTTTCAGGAACTATAAGTTCTCTAGTCTGGCTAAAATGAAACTCATAAGTACTCTAGTCTGGTGGTAAGATAAGTTAGACAGTAATAGATAAGCTAGGCTAGTCTGAAAAAATCTATAACGCCAGGAGACAATGGGAACTTTTAAAATGGGATCTCTTAAGTGTATCTGCTATGGATTGGAGAAAAGTGTACAAAAGATGGGGGACATACACAAGGAATATATTTTAAAATATAAAGAAATAACAGAAGTCTGGAGTACAATGTTAGCATTGGAAATGATTATTTTTTAAAGAACAGACTTGTGACAGTATAATTAATGGGACTTAGCTGATTAGAAAGAGAACATGTAAATATTATTTTGAAATATTAATGAAACTGTTTTTGGAAGAAATTATTAAGAAATTAAGTTCTGGGTTCTCTTTTACAACTATTAAAATGTCCCTAAAGTATTGTTGGATATGGATTATCTCCTACAGACTCATGCGCTAAAGACCTGGTCCCCAGCTACTAAAAGGTGATTGAATCATGAAGATATTAACCCACTGATAAGCTTATAAATGGATAATTAGGAGGTAAGAAATAGTTAGAAGAAGTGGGTCACAAACTGTAATCCTAGCTACTCAGTGGGCTGAGACGTGATAATCACTGTTCAAAGCCAGTCTGGGCAGGAAAATCCATGAGACACTTATCTCCAATAAACAACTCAAAAAAGCCAGAAGTGGACAGTGCATAGGCCCAGAGTTCAAGCCCCAGGACTAACAAAAACAAAAAAGAAATGAGTCATTATGAACATGCCATCGAGAATATATCTTCATCTCTACCACATGTTCCCACTGCTGTAATGTTCTACCTTACTGTAATCTCATAGCATCAGAGATATTAGCAATCAGCCATGGTAGGTCCATGCTGACCATGGACTGAAACCTCTGAAATCAAAGCCAAAGTAAATATTTCTTCCTTTTAATTTACCCATGTATGTTATCATAGTGATGGCACAGAAAATTAGTACTGAGAAGTGGAGTGAGTCATTACTGTAACTATACTTGATCACATAGTCAAAAGCTTTTGGAATTGATTTATGGGAACAGGTTGGAAAGTTTGTAGAGGTAGGCTAAATAAGCTCTAGAATGCTACCAATGAATAGTAATGGAAAATCCTGATAGGACCTCAGAAGACTGAATGCCATTAAGAATATAGACAGTTAAAGTTGTGCTTCAGAGGTTTTATATAGGAATGAGGATTCTATTAGAAATGGGAGTAGAGGCCATTCATGTTATATTCTGGCAAAATACTTGCCTACATTTTATCTATGCCCCAGACTTTGTGTGACACTACTTAAAGTCCATGGACTAATTAACCTAGAGGAGGAAATTTCAAGGTGGTAAAGAATGAACAATTAAACCCATTTGAAAGCTTTCTCCTTCTCTTTACTGAAGCACCCTGAACACACATGGCAACCTAGAAAAGTGTTTTGCCAGGTTAAGACTCTCAAAGGCTATTGTATGTGTGGTCCAGTTACTTCTCAAGCACTATCATCCATTTGATGCTGGTCCTAGGGAAATAGAGAATCCAAGAGTTGGATCCTCTGAGAATTTTTCCAACAGGTTTTGGAATCCTTACAATCAAGTTCTCTAAGAATTTTTTCCAAGAATAGAATCCAGGATAGGGTGAGAGAGAAAGAGTATCTCTGAAGAATATGTCAAAAATTTGGTCAAACCTTTGAGGGAAGTTTGGAGACAAATGGATATTTACCTGTAATCAAAGAATATACAGAGGAAGGACCTGGTTCAAGAGTACATAGAACCTAAGAGGTACTTTTAGATACCACTGTTGAACCAAATAGAGAAGCAGATTCTGTAAGGCTAGGTTTAGAACTAAAGCAGAGGAGCAGATACAGAAAGTATGTTAGAGGGACTTTTAGCAGTAGAGTAAGATACATGCCAAGTAAATGATGATTTATGTAGGCTATTGTAGAAGAAAATAGCCTATTTCTAATAGAAAAGGTAAAGTGTAGAGAAATAAAGAACTAGTGTTTTATAAACTTGTCTCTCCACACAGTTTACTATATTGATAAAAATTCACACATATTGAAGTAGGAAGGTAGAAATTCACACACATATGCACAAGTGTACACATCTACATATACACACATTTACAGAGAGACAGAACAGGAGACGGAAAGATAGCTATACTGCTGTTTGATGTCTCAAATCGGTTGTGTTAATAATTTAAGACAATTGCTCAGCTTATGTCTAATTTTGTTCATATTTTTCTTCATTGAACTAACACACTTAGTATTTTATTTATTTTTATTTATTCATTATCTGTGTAGACCTGCATACTAAAATATGAGCTAAGTACATTCAGCAACTTTGACAAATCCACTATTGAATTCTTAACACCTAGAACAGGTGTTGGGATAAGCACATATTTAATAAATACTGATTGGCAATTAACTGACTGAATAAATACCTAGGAAAGAACTAGTTCCAAGATAGATAGGATAGGAGGGACCTTTAGACCAGAAGCAATAGATGTGAAGAATTAGATAGAGAAGCTGCTTACACAGTCTTAGGAGAAACAGATCAACAAATGGCATATGTGATACAAGCACAAAAGAAAGCAAAGCCAATATTGCTTCACTAAAGATCATCATAGAAGAACTGAGATTAGAGAAATAGTTCTCTCCAATTCATTGGCCTCTCCCCAACAGAAAGAAGCCATTCTGTGAGAGTAAATATAAAGTTCAAATTACTTTCTTAATTTTATATTTTTAACTATTGTTAAAAGTATACTTACAAAAGATGTATACAATAGTAAAAGTATATGCTGGAAAAAATAAATTTCATGTCTAAAGACTATAGAATACATAATCTTACATTTTGTTTAGTGTGGTACACAACTAAAATGACTACTCACAACTGGATTAACAGTCTTAAACTATATCTTGAAAAGTAACTAATAATATTCCTTCTAGCCAGATACTGATAGCTCATACCTGTAATCCCAGCTACTCGGAAGCTACCATATGGAGGACTAAGGTTTGAAGCCAGACCAGGCAGAAAAGTCGTCAAGACTCCTCCAAAATAATAAGCAACTGGAAGTATGGCTGAAGTGGTAGAGCACCAGACCAGATGTGAACAGAAAAGCCAAGAGAGAGCAAGAGGCCTTCAGTTCAAACATTGATGCTAGCAAAAACAAAACAAAAGAAAAAGAAGGGCCAGGTGCCAGTGGCTCACACCTGTAATCCTAGCTACTCAGGAGGCTCAGATCTGAGGATCAAAGTTCAAAGCCAGCCTGGGCAGGAAAGTCCATGAGATTCTTATTTCCAATAAACTACTCAGAAAAATCTGGAAGTGGTCCTGTGGCTCAAGTGATCGAGCACTAGCCTTGAGCAAAAGGAGGTCAGGGACAGCACCCAGGCCTAGAGTTCAAGCCTCAGGAATGGCAAAAAAAGAAAAAAGAGAAAAAGAAGAGTGTATCTTCTAAGCAGGACTGTGATAGGACATTCCAGAATGACAATAATAGCATGGGTTTTTGAAACTCAGAAATTATTTTTGGAACTGTAAGACATTTCATATGCCTGGGCAACATAATGAACAAAAAGAATTCACAGGAAATGAACTAGAAAGCATCTCTCTTGAAAAGGGGGGATTATCAATAGAATATAGACAAAGGAACAGCAAGATGAGGGCCTCACTTAATTAGTTTCACTTAATTATGAACAAAGGAATGACAAGATGAGAGTTTTCGCTCATTTCAATAGAGGATTTGAATACACTAGTTAGGAAGTATTTTACTGATTTCAATCAGAGATGATTAGGGTCTAAACAAGGGCTGGATCACTAAGCTTGGAAAAAGAGAGATTTAGAGCTGTTAAATGTACTAGTTTGGCCTATAGCTGCTTGGCCTAAATATTTCTCCATACATAATGAACTGTAATCTAACTTGGTATGTTAACAGACTATAAGGTAATTTTATACTGAGTAGCTGAGACTCAGCCAATCACCACAGTCAACATTCAGTCAACCACAGGCAACCAACTGTTCAAAGCAGGTTTAAATAAGGCAAATGCTAAACTTTCACCAATCAAGCTATCCCTGTACCTCAAGTCTACTTTCTGTATATCATTTTTCCCTCTATCTATAAATATAATCTGCACATGTGGTGGGGTAGTGAATTCTGAACCGTTTTTGGTCCGAACTTCTGCCCAACTCTTAATTCTCAATTAAGAGCCAATTAAGATCTGTAAAACTGGATTTGTTGCAAGTTTTTCTTTTAACCAAACATATTTTGAGGTAAAATCAGTAAGTCTTGGTGATAATTAGACATGGGTTTTATATCTTAGGATAAGTTCCACTGTGAGAACAGAAGATCTGAAAAGTAATGACAAGAAGGAAGTTTCCTTTACTCTCACAAATAATAGAAGTCAGTCTAGCACTGGCCCTACTATCCTCAGGAACCCAATGCCTTTCACTTCTCCACTGTACATCCCAGGAACAGAATCATAGGTTTCATGAGTAAGATGGTTATAGGGCCTAAATAATCATCATATAGTTACAAGCAAAAGAAGAAGGAAGAGCAAATACAGTTCATGGTCTCTATTTCAAGGGAATAGTTCCTAGATGTCTGCCTGCATTTCAGGGGCAAAACAGAGATACATATCTAGGCTTTGTAACAAAGTAGGCTTGAAAATGTAGGCTTTATTTCAAGCCCTAGAATAAATGATTAGAGTATTGAAGAAGAGGAGAGTAAATACTAGATGGTCACTGACACTCACTATTAGTATCGGGTTAAATTCCAAATTCTTTCTAGTTTGGGTGACTGGATAGATAGTAATGATATTAATTAAAACATTATAAAAGTATGAAGAAATTTTAATATAATGGTGAGTTAATTTTTTTGAATATTGAGTTTGCAATACCTGAAGAATAGTTTAAAATGTCTCACAATTAAAACCAGAAAATGTAGAGTCAATGGCATTAATATTTGGGCCAAAGTGACCACAAAAGAGTGCATAGGACAGGAATTGTGAGTGAAGACAGGACGGGGGGGGGGGGGGGAGGGCAGGGGAGGGCACGATAAGAAGAGGCTACTAAAGGTACTCTAGCTTCCAAATGTTAAAGGTCCCAATGGAGGCATACAAGGTTCATAAAGATAATTTACTTATAATGAAGCCACAAAAGCAATAATCAAAGTCCTCAGGAAAAAAAAAAGTAGCGTCAATTGAAAAAGAATGAGCAGCTGTGTGAAATGAAGTAGAGAAGAACAAGAAACTATGAAGACAGAAAAATAGCAATTGTTATTCGAGTCACTAGTAGTGTTACTGAGAGTAGCTTCAGAATTGAACTGGCTGCAATTAGGTGAGTATAAATCAAACTTGAGAAGTAAGAATGATGACTACAGACATAAAAGCTTTACTAGGTTTGATAATCACCAGGGGCTCTGGTAAAAAAAAAAAAATCAGACTGTGAGGATGGCCTGAAGATTTTTTGTATATCTAGGGTTCTTGTTGTTAGTGGTAGTGGTGGTGGTAGTGGTATCATTCCTAGGGCTTGAAGTCAGGGGCTGAGTTCTTTTGCTCAAGGCTAACACTCTACCAATTTGAACCACAGCTCCACTTCTGACTTTTTGGTGGTTAATTAGAGATAAGAGTCTCACAGACTTTCCTGCCTGGGCGGGCTTTGAACCATGGTCCTCAGATCTCAGCCTCCTGAGTAGCTAGGATTACAGGCAAAACGCCCCCCAGCCCTCCAAACCCCCATCACATTCCTTGTAATTTTGATTGAGTCATCTGCTGCTGGTCTGTAAACTATAATGTTGACAGGTGTTTTTCGAGCATTTGTGTGCAAACTAGGCTGGAAAGATCATCTGGAGGTCAGCTAAACCACATCTCAACACATTCTCAGAGTGTGTGATTCATTCAGATTTCTAAAAAGTCACAAGTTGATGTTGCTGGTAAGGAGATCACACATGGAAGGCATTTCTTAATGAGTAGATCAGAGAGAAGCTGGGCCACAGCTAGAGACATGAGGGACAGAGGTGGTGATGTTTCAGCCTTTATTTAATTTTTGGTAATAGGAGGACCAGTGTATTCATACCCTTATTGGGGAAAATGCATACATCTACTATAGGCTGGCCTGATATGTACTCTCAGTTTTTTTCCCTCCATATTATTCTGTATCATAGACACACTGCAATTTTTATTCAGCCAACCATCTGTACCTAGTTTCACAGCCCTGAGTCAAATCAACATGTAAGACAAAGAAATCAAAGCATCTTAGTATCTTCAGCCAGAATAGTCTCCTATTGAAAAGGAATGATTTCTTCTTAGTTGGAAAAATCAGCCCACTCCACTCAATCTCTTGTTTGTTTTCTATGGTTTAAAAAAAATTATTAGATTACCTACTGATTACCAGGTTTGGCCAATTAGTCTGATTATCTCATCATATATTTTCAACTTCTCCAGCTGTGAATTGCTTTTTACTTTGGCTCATTCAACAAAGAACTCCTGTAGCTGAGACAAATGATGAGAAAGTGATAACCACTCAACAACAATTTAACCTGAATACTTATTCAGAGTGGTTTAAGTGGCATAACTTGAGCTTTGGGATAGAATTGAGGGAACAAATTATGATGCTGTATTTTGAGGGTCAGAGGAAGCCCACAGCTTCTGGGTCACAATCAAATAAAATTGGTGCTATTCTCAAATTGAATATATCCCACAAGAGGAATGATATTGGATTTGAAATTAGCATCAATTTCATGTATAGAATATGAAAGAAATGACTTTGGGATAATGTCAAATGTTACCCTCAAACAAAGACTTATTGGTTTACTTTCCTGAGGGGGTAAAAATGAGAATAAATTGTTAAGAAGCAGTATACAAAGACAAGACACTCACACAAGAATTTATAATATAATTTTGTTATTCCTTTATTCTTCTCAGGGAAACAATTGTGGGATGTCATCCCACAATTCCAGTTTTTTCCAAATATATTCCCACACTTTAATGGACAAAGTGGTTAGATGCCAAAATGTTCCCCACACAGAGAAAACTTAATTGCTATTAGATATTGGGATATTTTTTTAATGAACTCCACCCCATCATCCCATTCTCCAAAAGCCACTTTTAAAATTCTATGGAAGAAGAATATTCTTAGGATGCATTGGAAAGTTACAAGTATCTTGATCACTGAGTTCATGCCCACATTACCAGAACAGCTGGCACCCACCCTACATCTTGTTCATCTCTTCAGGCCTCCAACCTGTCCCTCCAGCTTGCTCTCTGATCATTGGGATTCTTTGTATCTTTGTGCAAAGGTCACGAAATCCTAACAGCTGCAAAACATACTGAAAGGGAGATTAACTAGCTTGATTCCATCCTACTCGGAGAAATACATGACTCAGAATGAGAATCTCTGATTAATGCTACAGATCTCCAGCCCAGACACAAGGAAATTAAGACACCTCTGTAACCTCTCTTGAAAAATAGGTTATCAATATAATTTTCTCAAGGCTCCTGGGAAGAATAAACAGTGGTGAAATGCTCAAAATTCCCTGATGGAAGTGTTCAATTTCAGCCAGAATAGTTGTAAAGACAATCACCAGGACCCAATCTAGTAAGTGACTCAATTTGTCTTAATTTTCTGCAGAATACAAGTAAGATCAGTGTAGGAAAAGACTAGATGAATGAAGAAAGGAATAAAGGACAAATACTGTGAGTATACTCAATTACACCAAAGAAGTGGGCAAAGGGAAATGAGTCTGCTGGGAGAGAACCGAGAAGATGGGGGAGAATGATTGGAAGCACTGGACACTTATACTGACATGTTAAATTGTAACCACTTAAATAACCTTTAGAAGTTCAGAAAAAATATATTAATTTTTTGAAGAAAAATGCAAGATAGTCTGGTAAATTAACTGCATAATTGAAATAAACACATATACTATTGTTCAGTGAGAAAACAGAGAAGCCACATTTTGAGAGGTCGAATCTTGGAGTCTTTATTAAAAGGCCAGCAACTGCGTGGTGGACTCCTGTCCAAAAACCAACAGCCAGCAAATACACAATGCTGTTACAGGAAACTGAGCCATGGAGGCCAGAGTGGAAAGAAAGAACAAAAATAATACCAACAAACCAATTCAACTCCAATGGAGAGCTGAAGTGGGAGTTGAAGTGACTGGAGAAGAGTCAGGAAACAGGAGACAGGACAGGAACATGGAGACATGTGGTGTGGCCTGGTGCCCGAGCTGGTCTAAGCCTAAACAGGGTCGGCTCAGGGGGCAAGGTCAAAGGAAACTCCCTGTCCCAGGCAATAGGGTTTAGACCCCACCCTTGCCCCCAGGAATTCAGGCACTTCCATCACTTGGGAGGTGGGGGCTTCACCTTTCCCCACCATGAACATAAGATTCCAGACCATACCATCCACCAGGTGGCCAAGATGGTGCCCGCCAGAACCTGATCTCCCTATTTCAATATTACAGTTAGTTCTAGTCATTTCGAGAAGTGAGCCACGTTAAATCTGGTGAATTTGATGTGTGGTGTGAGGATTTTAGAGCAGCAATGTGTTTGTTTGTGCCCAAATAGAAACACAGCTAGTCCAAGCAAGAACTTCCTCCACAGAAAGAAACTACAAATAACCCATTCCCTGGCTGCCAGCTAACGCTTATTTTAGAAAGAGTAAGTAGGAACAGGCTGCCTGGCCAGTCCAGAAGTATTTAGAGGTGCTCCTCCCACATACCAGGCACTTATTAGCATGTCTACTCCACTCTTCAACAATTCACAGCTGCAAACAGACAATACTGGAGGAATGTGACAGAAAGGCAAAAGGCATTGGGAAGGTTGTTAAATAAGAAAAGATGGAGGGGAATGATTTCTTTAAGAAGAAATGCAACTCTTGGACAAAAGGAAACATTTCATAAGAGAGTTTTGAATGAAATCGACTCAAGTAAAAGATATCACAGCCCAATACAGTATTATTCTGCTCACAGAAAGTTAATGTAAACGTTGATGAGAGTTTAATATAATGTAAGTTAATGAGAGTTAATGTAACTTAAAAGTTTGTTCCTCAAATATTAAGCAGTTTCTGAATACAATTCACCTCAGTGAATCCTATAGGAGTAATAAAATTATATCCAGACAATTTCTAGCCATAGACAATTGATTGTGAAGACAAAATATTTATCCTAATAACACTGGGCAAAATCATGAGTTGCAGACAATTCAGAAATGTTAATGTATCCAGTTCAAATTGTTGCCCATTCATAGGTTAGTGTAAAGCAATGACAACTTAAGATCATTTTGGGAAGAAAGGAATATAAACAAAGAATCAGGATGTATGTTTTTTCCCCTCCATTTTCCTTTCCTTGAAACCTATCAGTTCAGGAAATTGCTCTTCAATTTATTTGCAGCTCACTCCTACCACCAGCTAAATGTCACTTGCTCAGAAAAGAGTTCAAAGCCACTGTCTTGAAGGGCAGTTGGGACTCACTAAGGAATGAAAGCTTGAAAATAGCCAACAGGCCAAGTAAAAGCCAACTCAAAGCAAACAACCAAAGCAAAGCAAATACAATCAGGACTCCTAGGACTGAAAAAAAAACACTATTTCTCAAAGCTGTTAAGAAAATTTGTCAGTACAGAATTAAAAATCAGATCATATTTAATATATGTAAATATGTTACATTTAATATTCTTGCCATTAAAGAAATGACTGAGACACGCACACATTGATAAATATGCAATAGATCAGAAAGATAGCATATTATACAATCATAGTTCAAAGCCACAATACAACATTGACTCTCACTTTATAGAAACCACAAAGTAGACAGAGGAAGCAATAGGTCTCTGGATTTCCATCCTACAACCTATATCTATGCTTCTTCTATTAGAATAGATTTGGGGATGTGCAATATACAAAGAACATGCCATGCTCTAAGTGAATGATATGTTCAATCCACAGCAGAGAACATTGTCGGGCATCATTATTTTTTCTCTGCCCAATTCCATTATGGCCCTCCTCTGGGAGTATCATCCCGATTCTTTGTTGTTCTGAGTAGGCAATAGTGACTTGAGAAAAATGAATCTCAGCAATCATGGTTAATGTGATATGCAAAGTTCTAGAAACCTACCTTCCAGAACAAAGTTCCATCTTCAAATTTACTTCAGCACCAATAGTCAATCTATAGCTGCCTATGGTCAGTGCAGAAAAGAGATTAGTGTCCAGAAATAAAGCAGATTCTCAACAATTCATATGACACACAGAAAGCTGAGTGAAGGGTATAGGATGAACTGAGTCTTTTGCATAGGTACCAATGATAACTCCAACCTGTTAAAGAAATCAACTTTATGTACTGTGAAAATCATGATAAAAAATATCCTCCTTCTACACAATTCTTATGATTGTCTTGAAATGGTTTTTCTGAGCATGTGGGTGTGCACAATTTTAATTGTTTGAAAAAACAAACTCTAGACCTACAACTCAGACTATTGTTTCATTATTGCTTTCGATCTTCATGCAAAACGTTCATCCTAACACACCCAGAGAGGATATTCAAGTGAGAGGACAAGAAGAAGGAAGCCGATGGAGTAGAGATGTACAGACATCATTAATAAATCACCAATAGTTAAAATATAGATTGGATGATGGGCAGCAGATGGGACAGAGGTATGTCAAATTACTTTTCTCATATAGATTATTGGATTAACAAGGAAGCAGCAGGCAAGTGGCAAACTAGTGTAACAAATGACTATCATGAAAAATGAACTTACCCCAGGATAGTAATAAGGCTCTGCTGGCCATTAGTGCTCTTGAGATGTGCAGAATATCCCTTGGAGGTGGCAATAGAGAGAAAACTCTCCATCCTCCTTCTATCTACTGTACCTAAACACATCTTGGTGAGAGATAGGGAGATAGAAGAAACCCCAACTTCAGATTGGTTAGCTAATAAATATGATCAATAGGCACAGGCCCAACCAAATAAGTGATACATGAAGATGTGTATGCACCATTCTGGTAACCCAAACTGAATACAGCCAATACTGTCTCCTCCCCCATCTCCATACACACTTTCTATTATGAAAATTCAACTAGGATAGAAAAATTGCACTAGTAATTATAGACATATCTGATACTACTTTAGATACTCATCAATTATTAATATTTTGCTACATTTGCTTTCTCTCCAATTTTTTTCCTATCTTATTGATGAATTATGGAGCAGAAGAAATCAAAATACCTCACCCATAAACCTTATAGTATAATATGTCCTAACAACCAAGTTATTCTTCTACCTATCCTCAATAGAAGTGATCATTGCTTAAAAATGAGATATACTACTGAGAATATATACACAGAGAGAAAATGAATTAACATTTATGCATTTTTTAAATGACATGTATCTTTATACATACAATTATATGACACATTCTATGGTCAAATTTCCCAAATTGTCTTAATGATGTCTTTTGATAATTTTAAAATCCAGAATCAGTCAATAATTATGCACTGCAATTACCCTTTCTTTTTAGCAATCTTAAATCTAGAATAAGTACCTTAGTCTGTGATTTTTTTTAAAAAACCAACTCTTAGGACTTTAACAATTTTGAAGATTTAAGTTCATTTGTGCAGTAGATGGTTTCTCAATTTGAATTTATTTGATTGCTTCACTGTGACTAGAATAAGATTAAACATTTTTGGCAAGATGTTATGTCCTTCTTGATATATCAGGAGGCATATGCTGTCAGTTTGTCAAACTTGGTGAGTGTAAATTTGATCATTTGATTAAAATGATGCTGCCAGATTTCTCTAATGCAAATGAAATGTACCATACTCTTTCTGTAATTAACAAATATTTCTGACACTAGATGATTATTAAAATCTTATTTTTTCAGGGATCAAATCCAGGGTCTCAGGAATTTTACTACTACTCCTAAGTTATGTCCCCATTCCAAGACCAATAATTTAAAATGTAAATTTTACCATGCCTTAATGATCCCTGTTTCATTTAACTATTATAGTTCTGTGTAACAACCTGAGAAAATCTTCAATTTACATGATTTCCATATTTTTTACTTGCTATTCTACTACAGACATAAACTAACTTTTGTTTTTCTAGTCTCCATTTCAGTACTATTGGTTCCAATAAAGACCTAGTTTTAAAAGTAAATCTGTGGTTAGTATATTCCTGTCATTATTTACTTTGATATTACAGTTATCCCAAATTAGGTCAATTTAATAGAAAGCTAGATTCAAGTGTTTCTATTTGTATTCAATTCTAGCTATTTATACTTGCTAAATTAGTATTGTTTTTGAATATGAAAAATATTAATGTGGTTCTGATATTTAAACCACAATGTTTATTTTTGCAGATATTTGTATGGAAGTGTTTGTATGTTCTTCCTCCTCTTTCAAGAATTTCATCAAACTATTTGTACCTTGTTTTTTGTTTTCACTAGACATGATTTTTAACAATTAAATCTGCTTTCTAAATCCTTTGGTTTATTCTGCCTCTCAGGCAATGAAATTATATTTCAACACTAGATAAAATGAATGGATCACAACAAAAAGAGTTATGAATATAAAAGAGAGGTGAGCTGTGTTAAGTTTATAACTGACACTATGATTTATGTGCCAATATCTCACTTAATATATTTCAAGTGACCCCAATTCTGAATCAGATGTGGATGCTTATTAAAAATTCTTGTTTTCAGGCCCCATTCCTGACTCTCTGTGGGGTACAGCTAAGGATCTGAAATTTAAAACTCTTAGATGATTCCATGGACTATCAGAAGAATGTAGTCATTTCAGAATGAGAAATCAACTAGAAAAAACCACATGGGTAGCTGACTATCATGAACATTTTTCATGATAGTCATGAGACTGAGACTGCTCTTCTTTTGAGGGCATTGATTCTTTATCTCTCTACCTTCCTTCCTTTCTTCCTCTCTTCCTCTCTCCTTCTACTCTCCCTCCCCCATTTAACCCCCTTTGTCTCTCTCCCTTCCTTCCTTCCCTGATTCTTTCCTTCTTTCCTTTTCTCTTTTCCTCTCTTTCTCACTTTATCTCTTTCTTTTTTCTCTTTTTTCTCTTTCTCTCTTTCTTTCTGATGAGAAGTTGGTTCCTTTCCTCACAAACTCTGTGCCCATGTTGTTTATGGAAATAAGCCAGATAGGTAAATTCTGTACCTCTTGGATTGGTAAAATGAATCAAGTAGCTAGATAGTATATTCAGATCACACTGTACTTTATTTTTTGTTGTTGCTGTCATTTATTTATTTACTGGTGCTGGTCCTGGGGTTTGAACTTAGTGAAGTCCTGGATGTGGTCCCTGAGCTTTTTTGCTCAAAGATAGCTCTCTACCACTTGGGCCACAGCTCCACTTTGGGCTCTTTTGGTGATTAATTGGATATGAGTCTAACAGACTTTCTTACTCAGGCTGGCTTCTAACTGCAATCCTCAGATCTCAGCCTCCTGAATACATAGCTAGGATTGATTACAGGAATGAGCCACCAGCACATAGCCACAGTCACTTCTGAATATTCTCAACCCATTCCAGTTTCTAAGGAACACAGTGGTCTTTCCATGTTCAGTTCTGTTCTCACCTTTCCATTTCCCCTCCTCATCCCTAACTGCCTCATAAATGCCAAAGGTATTGTGGCCTGAAGATATTCAAGAACAAATAGTCTTATCTAAAATTAATCGTTTTGTTATTTTTTTTAGAGTGAGATGTTTTGGAGAAGAAAACATCAACCTCATTTAGAAGCTATGAAGATTGAGGTGCAGAGAAATAGTGTAGAGGATAGGATGCTGGCTGAAGTCAACATCCCAGGCATGAAGGGAATCCTTCATAACACCTGAACTGGGGAAACCTTGTCCTTAAGAACCTAGTGTTTAACAGCCAGTGTTTATACAGTACCTACTATGAGCCAAGGACTTGGCTATGTGTTTTTATTACTTTAGCTCATTTAATCTTTACAATTTTACCATCTGTCTCTTACAGATGAATAAACTGCTACTTAAAAATAGTACTACTTTCCCAATTTTCATAATGAAACGAAAGCTAAATCTGTGTTGCTGTAACCAGGGCCTAGTTACTTAATGCTTGCAAAACTAAAAAGGACTTTACAAACACGGTCTTTGTTAGTCTAACCCACTCCGCACCAAATCTGTTGACAGCCTACCTAAGGATTTCCTCAATAGGTTATATTCCTCAAATTCCAGAAGGGTTCAGGACAAGTGGTTATGACTACAGCCAATCCTCTTTGCTTTCTAAGGGAATACATCTTTATTCTACAAAACCAAGAGGAAAAAGATTTTTAAAAATGTGACACACACACACACATACTTGCACACATGCATACACACACAGAGGCTCTTTCATTTCTGGTAAATAATTTAAAAATTATAAAACAAAAACAAGAAAAAATAAAACTAGAATGGATGATTCAAATTTTCACATTTAATTTTGAGGTTTAAATAGTTTATCGTCTTGCTATTGTTTAGCAGTTGCTTATTACCAGAGATTTTAGACTTCCAAAAGACTACATTAACTGGAAGGACACTTTCAGTAGAGAAGTTCAGGCCAAAGGCCCAGCCATTATTGTAAAAGTGTTGTACCCTGATTAGATTTCTTTTCCTGTGCTACGGAGGATTGTGTTCAGAGAATGCACTCTGAGATAAGGCTGGATAAAATGGGAATGAGGCCCAGCTCTCCGAAACAGAGCTGGCAGAAATGAGGTGAGAAAACAGGGCCCCCAAGCCAGCTGGCACATATGGCAGAAGTCCTTCCCATGCATTAGAGATTCAGGGGAACCATAGAAACCATATGGGAGAAAAACCCTGGTAGAGGAGGGATAGCATATAAGAAAACTCTCTGCATGGGGGTAAATCCCAGGAGTGAGGATGTGATGGCAGTTTCCAAGACTCCTTTCTTTCACTATGTGGAGAAGAACCTCCTCTGTGTCCCACAATCTATCAAGACGACAGTTTTCATTCATCTCTGTTCACCTCTCCTCTGCCAGCAGTGGCCTGACTAGCCATGACATATATTTTTGTTCCATTCAATTGTAAGTTTCATGAGAACAGGAAAAAACTGTTTATTTCTCATCACCTCATGGCCTTTCTACAGAGCAGACACTTAACTGTAGGTTGAGCTGCACAAAAAATAGAGAATGAAGTCAAGCGGTCAAGTTGGAGAAATTCAACATGTATTCCAAGAGAAGTAGGTCAATATATATTTTCAATATCATCTATAATTCCCTCAATCACTCAACAGGTATTTACTGAGAACATACTCTGTATCAGAAACTACTGGCAGCTAGAGATACAATAATAAATAAGGTATGTGTTCTTCCCACTTGAAATTGATTACAGAATGAGAAAGGTAGGAAATAAACACGTAAACGAATAATTAAGGATCCCAGATAGGCACCTTTGGGGACAGAGTTACAATTATGCTAAGGATATGCATGTAATTCTGGAGTTTTCCAGGAAATGGGAGGGCATTTCCAAGACCCTGGGAACAGGAAGAGGTTGATCTGATAAGGTACCAGTAGAACCAAGATGGTAATTTGAGAAAAGGTACATGCATAAAACCATCACTATAATAAAATATACCTGAGTGGGCTCAGAAGGTGGCTCAGTGGTAGAGCACTTGCCTTTCATGCAGGAGGCCCTGGATTTGATTCTCCAGCACCACATAAGCAAAAAGAAAAAAAAGCTGGAAGTGGCTCTGTGGCTCAAGTGGTAGACTGCTAGCCTTGAGCTGAAGAGCTGAGGGACAGCACCCAGGCCCAGAGTTCAGGCCTCATGACCGGACCCCCCCCCCCCAATATATATATACCTGAGGTCTATGGCTATGTTCTAGAGTGGAAAAAGTCCCTGTTCAGGTCCTTGCTGGAGATCATTGGCCACTGTACAAAGAAATAGCTTCAACCACAGTCAGTTCCACGAAAGTAGAGTAGGTTGTTTGGCAAAATATATCTAGATATGTAGCTGCTACTATTTCCTGGCTCCTTTGTGTTATTATTATTCCCTTTCTATCTGTCTACCCCACTTCACCATCACAGGCCACTATAATTGTTACCACTTACATCTTCTAAAATAATCAGTCTCAGGCTTATCAGTTCAAGGCAAAGAAGACAAAATTTGTCTTCTAGCTCCTGTCACGATTAAAGTAAGCTTTATACACAGATGTTAACTCTGTTCCAGTTCTGTGAATGCGTGAGTGTGGCTGACATTCCCAAAGCTGTTCCTTGGTGGGGCATTGGGGAAGAAGAGACATGATACAAACTAGAAAGCAAGAAATTCAGGGAGACAAAATGCAAACTTCAGTATGCTATACTTGGATGTCTAGTTGCTTGTTGTTGCAATAACTGAAGTAAAGGTGTGCGATGAGTGAATACGAACAGGGCCTGTGATGTCGAATGTCTGCCGCAATTGTCTTAGTTTCAGGCTCCACTGTGAAGGACTGGCCCACCTGGATCCCTTGCATAACTATAGTGGGATAGAAGTAGTTATACAAGCAAGCTTCAGACTCACCTTCCAAAATGTTAGATCAATAGATAATGCCTAAAACTAAAACCAAATAAAGAAAACAGCTAGAAATATAGAGGTAAATTACAAAAGGAACACTTAAAAGTATTGACTTTGCCTTTGTAGAATACACAAAAAAAATGGATCGCAGAGTATGAGAATATTCTGTTGTTGTCTTTGATTCCTCAAAGTTCATACTTTAACTCGCATTTAAAATATTAAATCTGGGGCTGGGAAGGTGGCTCAGTGGTAGAGCGCTTGCCTTGCATGCTCAAGGCCCTGGGTTCAATTCCTCAGCACTACATAAGCAAAAAGAAAAAAGCCGGAAGTGGTAGAGCACTAGCCTTGAGCTGAAGAGCTGAGGGACAGTGCCCAGGCCCAGAGTTCAGGCCCCACGACTGGACCCAAAAAAAAAAAATTAAATCTGAAAATCCTGAATCAAAATGAATGTGTTAACTAACATACATAATTCTTCCATTTCAGATACCAAGGATGGTCGCTGAGCTGTGTGAGTAAAACAAGTGACTATTACTAGAGCATAGTACCTATCTTGTAGTCATTTTAATAAATGCTTGAGATAGAAACAGAAAGAAGAAAGGGGAAAAGATGGAAGGAGGAAGAAGAACAACTTTTGGGACAGAAAATCCTACTACCCTGACCCTCTCCCTCTTGGTAGAGCAGAAAGTCCTAAATACAGCAAAATCAATATACAGGCTTCTTTCTAATGAAATGGCTTTTTTTTTTTAGTATAGCTATAGTAAGGACAAGAAGGGAAGCATTGGCCTGACTTAATCTTCTCTTTCTGTTCTGATTCCATCAGGATGAAATTAAATAATGGCATCATGCTGGACCCTTAAATGTCAAGGTTGTGCTAGGTACATAAACAGCTCCTCTGATAAATACTTATTGTCCCAGGCCAGAGAACAACAGCAATCATCCTAGCCATTTGTGCTCAAATGTTGCTACATAGACTCTTTAGTAACCATTAGATGAAAAGTGAAAAACATGCCAATTCTCTCCAGGAAGAAAAATAAATGTTAATGAATTTCTGAAGTAAATATGCTGAAATATTTTCTCCTAACATGCAAAATATTAAACTCGATCTTCCTCTCTCATGCTTACTCTAATACCTTGTAGGAAGGACATGCTTATTACTGTTGAGGTGAATTGAACTGCATTAAGTTACATTGAATAGTGGAATTTATTTGGCATGTTTCCCAGTTTTTCTATCCCCCTCCATTTGCCTTTGCCTTTTACTTATCATTGTACCTGTGGGTAGACTGGCAATTTTTTAAATCCAATTACAAAACTCACAGAGAGGAGAAGAGAAGAGAAGAGGAGAGAAGAGAAGAGAAAAGAAGAGATTTTAAAAAGAATGAGAAAAGGAGGGAAAGGGTATCTTTGACAGGGCTCCTAGTAGAAGAATTGAGGGTAAGCAGGTATTTACAAGTGCCCTCTCAATATTTCTCAAGCTGTGAGTTTAATCATACTATTTTATTCCTCTGACAAGGTCTCCATACATTCATTTCCCCACTCAGGTTCATTTTTAGAAATATTTTCTATTATGAGATTTTACCTAGAAAAAATTTAAACTCCAATTTTTTAAATTCACATATCTCCACCTCAGTCCTCAATTTCTTTCTTTTTCTTATTCTTAAGTTTCAGTATCAAAGATGTTGCCTTAGGTACTATGGAACAAGGCTTTATTTCCAAAAAGTAGTTAACTAGATTCCGTCTTCAACACACATGAAATATGGCTCAGTAATGAGATGCTCTGACTAAAACAATATTAGGGTTCAGAAGATTAATGCCTGTATTAGATAGAATTTGAATCTCCTTTTTATTTTTAGCACTTGTCAATCTTTAATGGAAGACCTGTTTGAATTTTAAGTGAGGGGGAGGCCTTACAAAAAAAAAAAAAACTTCCAGGTGACAAAAACAAAAATAGTTTATAGAAGGATGGAATAAGTACCAGTATGAAATCACAAAAGAACTGAGATAAAAGAGGTCTTCAGAAGAAAAATGAAGGAAAACATAATTAGCCCTTCAGATAGTTTTCAAAAAATATGTAGGATTGTTGGTAAGAATTTTCTTTTCCTATTAAAGAAAGAACAAGTCAAAATAAGCTTTACTACCCACCAAAATTATAAAAATGGAACAGAAATTTCTTCACTCTAGAGTTAGTGAAAACCTAGACTACATTTCGCCATCAAAGCCACACAGTCAGCCATTCTCACCTGAAAGGATACCTGTGGGGAATTCTGCCATAAAAATCCAAGAAAGCAAATTGACTTTAGAACTGCTGTCCTATTTCATTTGTCTTAGTTCTTAGGTAATAGTTTTCTTTTTTTTTTTAATTTAATTTTATTTTTTTGTGAACATACTGTACAGAGGGGTTACAATTACATGGGCAGGATAATGCATACATTTCTTACCAAGCATTGCAGCCTCCTCCTTTGTTTACCCTTCACATCCCTTCCCTACCTCCCCCCTACCTCCTCACCACCCAATCCTCCCCCCTCCCCCCCTTCAGGTGGACCTGTTGCAACAATGAGAAGTACAAGGTCATGTCGAAAACGAGGTAATGTTTTTCATATTTAACCATGCTATATAGAATCTGCTTCCTATAGCATGAGTCATATCATCTGGGTACATTATCCATGATATTCCACTAAGTTATTACATTTGGCCCAGAAAGCCATAATTCAGAATAGTGAATTGTGCACATCAAATTTCTTTCATTCTCAGGCTAGCTAGCCAATTTGTAGTCTAGGTTCTCAGGGATAGCATAGGTTGCTAAGCTCCAGGTATAATTCCAGTTTCCACTGACAACTGAACCTGGAATTACATGTTCCCTTGAGTTTCATACAGCAAAGCTCTTTTTAACAAGTCTCTCTTGAGTCTTCTTTTTAAAATTTTCAGTCTTCATTAGGTTCATTATCTTCCTACTCATACATATGATCATCATCATACTCATTTATTTCTTTTCTTTTGTGTTCTGATGCTAATCAGGCTTATGGTAAAATTCACATTAAATACCCACATTTTCATCAGCACAATTTAGATTGAATGAAGAGAAAAACAATTCACAACTAAAGGAAAAGTAGCAAAGTTTATCACAGTGATAGGTTTCTCTTGTTTTTTGTTTCTTTCTAGTTTCAATGAGGTATAGTTACAAATTTTATACATTTAAAGCACACAGTGTAATGATCTGATATGTGTATATATAATGAATGATAACCAAAATCAACTTAGTTAACATATTCATCACCTCACATACTAATCAAATTTTTGTGTGTGATGAGTCCACTTAAGATCTACACTCACCAAATTGCAAAGTCAGGTTCATGTTTTTTGTTTGTTTGAGGCTGTTTAATTATATGAGTCTCTTCTATATTGTGAATATTAATCCTTGATAAGATATGTAGTTTACAAAATTTTCTTTCAATTCGTAGATTGCTTTTTACTTTGTTGATTTTTTTTCTGTGAAAACTTTTTTAGTTTGCACGTTGTTTAGTTTTACTTTTGCTATCATATCCAAAAACTCATTGCCAAGATAAATGTTAAAATATGTCCGAATTTTTTCCTTCTAGGAGTTCACAATTTTAGGTTTGTGCTTAAGGATTTGTACCAGCTTTAATTAACTTTTAACTCTACTTTTATTACCTTTAAGTAGTTGTGCAAAGGTGTTGGTATTCAACAATACAGTGTCTCTTGATCAGTATCACCTCTTTCTTCATTCTCCCCGTCTCTCCTAATCCCATCCCTTCCCTCAATTTTCTTTTTATATGATATGCATTAAGTGTTATAACTGCACTCTCCCCCATTTCCTCTCATTTGCCTACCTTTTTTCTCTTGACATCCCTCATTTCCTCTCTTTTGCCTACCTTTTTTCTCTTGACATCATCCTTCATTTTGAACACTCATTTTTTGTTGACCTGTGAGTTAGCTTTTCTATAGAATCACGCATTTGAGTCTTCCCTGAATCTAGCATATTGCATGTAGTACATTTGTATACACATGGATATCACCGCAAAATGTTTACTTATATAGAGTGTTTACTTATATAATATGAAAGGTACAATTTCATTCTTTGACCTGTGGAAATCCAGTTCCCTATCACCGTGCCATGTTTTATTCACTACAGCATTGTAAACTATATTCTGTATCTCTCAAGATTACTTTAGCTGTTGTGTTTCCATATGATTTCTTTTTCTTCTCCAAAATTTGCCACTGAAATTTTGATAGGAATAATAGAAAACTTATAGCCTCCTTTGGATAGTAGGGACATTTGTGTGATATTAATTCTTACAGTTCATAAGCATAATATATCTTTCCATTTGTTTGTGTCTTCTTCAATTTCTGTCAATATTGTAAGTAAATTTGGTTCATAAAGTAGATTTGATTAAATTTATTACAAAGTTTTCTTTTGTGTTTTTAGTTTGGATGCTATTATAAACAGGATAGCTTATTTTTTCGGATATTTTGTTATTGATGAATAAAAATATACATGGATTTTCTTGATATCTATCCTACAAATTTACTGACTTAAATTTTTATAATTTCAGTCGCTGGATTTTCTATATTTAAGATAAGATCATTACAGGGACTACTTTAGTTTTCCTTTTATAATTTGAGTGTCTTTTCCCCTTTCCTTCCCTCATAACATTGTTTAAAATGCTATAAACCACTATTACAATACTAAAAAATGGATACACTGGGCCCTTGGAATCCACATTTCACATTTGCAAATTCAACAAATGACAGATTTAAAAAAATGTTTAAGTGTGTCTACAATGAACAAAACAGATTAATTTGTCATTGTTGTCATTTAGAAATAGTATATTACAAATATTTAGTATTCACTTTGTACTAGGTATTACAAAAATTAAAACACAAAGTCTATGGGAAGATGTGCATAGGTTATATAAAATACTATGCCACTTTATATAAGAGATCCAAACATTTATATAAGAGACTCAGACGTCCTTGGACTTTGGATTGTAAAGGTCTTAGGAAAATCTGTTGTGGATTCTAAGGAACAAAAATATATATTCACCTTTTCCAATGAGCTTAATAGATGTGTGTTTAAGTTATTAGTGTTCTTTTGTTTCAGACTGAAGCACTGTTTGTGGCATCTCTTGCAAGGTAGGTATAATGGAATGAACTCCTTCTAATTTTGATTTTGTTGGAAAATATATAAAGAAACTTTGCCAGGTATAGTGTCCTTAGTTGGCCATTTTTCTTCCAAAATTTTAAATATTATTTTCAATCCATCCTGACCTATGATTGAGCTAAGGGATTCACAGACAGATAATAAAGTATTTCTGGGTATGTCTATGAGGGAATTTACAGAAGAGATTAGCATTTGAAATAGTAAAGGAAGCAAAGATCATCCTTACTAAAGTTAGCAAGAATCTTTGCAGACATTGGTGCCTGGGCAGTGGGGGGGAGGGGGGAGCAAGAGAGGGGGCCCAAGGGAGGGAGAGGGAGGGAAAGGGAGGGAGAGGAGAACAGGAAAGAAAGAAAAGGCAAATTCTCTTTGTTGAGCTGAACTGTCTGTCTTCTCCTATCTTGGGATATTGGGTCCCCCTGTTTTCAAGCCTGAATTGTACACTGGCTTTCCTAGTTTTATTATTTGCAGAAGTATTTCATGGAACTTCTTGGCTTTCATAGGCACATAAACAAATTTCTATAATACAAATCCTCTATCTATGCTACCATTATATACGTCTTTATCCATGTCATTTCTCTGGAGAATTATTAACACAATTTACCACTGATAAAATCCTTATAGTGTTATTTATATTTGCTATTTTGCATGCCTTCCAGTTCTCTAAACAGTGAGCTCTTCCAAGGTTTGTACCTTTTTTGTTTTAGCATTCCTTGTACTAAGCACATTGTAGATGTTCAACAAATATTTTCTGATTGAATTGTAGGATAATTGAAAATGAATCTTTAAGTGAAGATTGAGTTTGGGGATAATTTGAAATCAGTAGTAGCAGAGAAATGTAAAGGAAGGAAAGATTTCTTCTCTTTTTTTAATTAAAAAGAAATCAGGACATTCTTTTGAAAGAGAGAAAAGAGACCTGAAGCAATCAGAAATCAAAAAGCTTTATGTTATAAAGGCCTAAGGGGGAGATAGTATTGATGTTGTTATTGCTTCATATATATTTCAAGTGAAGACAAGTGATTAAGTTATGAGGGAGAGGTAATAACTTTACACAGGTTATGATAGGCGGTACTGAGTACCCCTAGAAACCTAACTATAGTATTCTGCTATATTAAGTTGGCAGAGCTGAGCATAACACACCTGTTCTCCACTTCCTGCACTGACTAACAATTTGCTTTTCATATTTTAGAGACTGCTATTTCATACAAGCACCAGATGAGTGAGCAATGAGCAAAATGAGATAATGATACAGCATCCCAATGAGTCATGAAGAATTCAACTAAACCATGGTCTAAATCTTAGGAAATAATTTGTAACAACTCCTATCTATGAGGAAATGGGGAAGAGTAGGAAGTATAATGTAATGAGAGCACAATGTGCTTGTGTTCATTTGGATAAGGAAATCCTACAGAATGTGTCAAAAATTTCACCAAACTCGATCTGGTATCAGCCCACAATGTCAGTTTCAGTCAGCTGATTCTGTAGAAATTGTAAGATTGTGGGATGAAAATAAACTTCTGAGATAGGCTGGTTGCACTCTCGGTTTTTCAATAAGGAACCAAAACCTAAAGATGTTAAGAAACGTGTTTAAATGAGCAAATGTGTGTGTGTGTGTGTGTGTGTGTGTGTGTGTGTGTGTGTGTAGAGAGAGAGAGAGAAAGATTTTTACATTTCTAGTGTAAATCAACTAGGACCACCTGGTTTATAAAACCTGTCAGCAGCAAAGAAGTCACTGAACAGGCTATTCCACAGAAATTGCACTTCCAAGTTGCTACTTTAACTATCACAGTATCTTTATAGATACTACAGATTAAATTATGAGTCAGTCTCTGTATATATGTGTATATTTGTGCTTGTAAATCAGTATGTTAACTATATATGCTAATTCTTGTCTTGGAGAGTCTTTTATATCTTGACCCAGTTAGCTTTGTTGCTTGGAAGGATTACTTGAACAAAAATGAGTCTACCAATTAAATATACACATGTGAAGGTCACACTAAGTATGGAACAACATCTCTACAGAACATAAGTGGTAGCCTTTGAAGAATTTGAAAGAAATAGCTGAAATCCCTGAATATGTGACTGGGTCAGAAATCAATGCATACAGCTATTAAATATATTCCCAGTCTTGTTTTTCTTCCCTTAGGCTGTAGCAACAGATTTACAGGTAATTGACAAACAATGACCCATTTCTTAATTTTCTTTTTTTTTTCCAAGATATAACATGAATAGAAAAATTCCAGGCTAATTCTGGGAAGTTATATCTGAAGATAGTAGAACACTGGATCTTGTTCTTGTAAGGTCTGCCCAGGCCAAGCAGGCCCCGTACAGACATTCCCTACCTCTTGGCTAAGTTTCCACCCAGTATATGTAACCTAGGTAATTGGCACACCTGGACACCTGGAAGCAGTCACCTCTGCCTCCTGCTAGGTAACATCCTGGGCCACATCTGGTCACATGCCTTCCATCTGACCTTAGGAGGGTCCCAGGTCCTGAGGTCACGTCAGTATCCAGGGGTGGCCACACCTTTCACCCACCTGGCCACACCTCTTCCTGTCCCTGGCCTAGATTAGTCCTAGGCCGGGGTGGGTTGCCCCTTTTTCAGCCATGTCTCTCCACCATCCAGGGCAGGGACAGCAATTCAGTAAATAAACTTCTTTTCCTGCCTGAATAGCAGGTGGTATTCTTTTCATCGGCTACCTAATGAACTCTACCTACTTAATATACCTTACAGTCCAGACTAGCAATGTGCTTTAGCAAATCTATCAAGGAAGAGGGAATAATCTACTCTATGTCTTATCTACAGAATCCAGAGAATTCTTGCCAATTTGGATGGTCAGTTTGTACAATGGATTCTGCCTGAGGAAGCTGGAGAGCTCATTTCTGCTACATTTTTTCTAATTTGGGGAGCAGAAGGGAAATGACAAAATGCTGAAATAAGGATACAGGATGACCAGTGGTAACAACAAGATGTACAAAACACTATGTTGTTGAAAACGAACTTTAAACTTTGGGGGTGAGGGAGGAGAGTTGGGGAGGTGGGGAGGGAAGGGATGGTAGGGAAAAACAAAGGAGGGGGAAACAATGCTCTACAGGAAATGGACTCATTACCTTGCTCATGTAGCTGTAACCCCTCTGTACAGTAGCTTTACAATAAAAATATATATTAAAAAATAAAACCATCTACAATCCTGAGAAATTTGCACTTGGTCATGAACCACACAAAAATGAAGTTTCAAAGGAAGTTTTACCTAAAGAAAAAAGTAGGCCTGACAAAACTTACAATAGTATTGATAGAAATTATGAGGTATCAGATGTTTTTTGAGGACAAAATAAATTAATCCTAGGGGCTGGGAAGGTGGCTCAGTGGTAGAGCACTTGTGTTGCATGCCTGAGGCCCTGGGTTCGATTCCTCAGCACCACATAAGCAAAAAGAAAAAAGCCAGGAGTGACGCTGTGGCTCAAGTGGTAGAGCGCTAGCCTTGAACTGAAGAGCTGAGGGACAGTGCCCAGGCCCAGAGTTCAGGCCCCAAGACTGGACCCAAATAAAATAAAATAAAATAAATTAATCCTAGAAAAATAGAGGTCCAGAAAGAAGTGAGATTTACCTTGCTATCCTCTTAGATGTATCATTATGCCCCTTTATTCATTTTTGATCATCTAATGAAATAATTGGCACTGATTTATCAGCAATTACATTCAAGTTGCTCTACATACTACCTATAGATAGGATGAAGTATAAAAATAACCCCCATGTACTCAATTAGCTCATTCTGTTGCATGGAAAACATGAACGAGATAAAAAAGAGAAAGCAAAGAAGAATATAATGAACACTAAAGATTTTCTGCAAAACAGTGAAATACTTTTTCAAGTTGAGAAAATTTACAGGAAATTGAATGTCTTAAGAAAAGAACCTGAGACGAGATAGGTTTGAAAAATGATGTGGTAGACACATTATTTGCTACTCAATAGCTATTTTCATCTTTTTCCTTACTCAAAGAAACAAGCTCCTATTTGTATAGAAAACCAAGTCAAAACATTTCTTTTCTGAATGTGCCATACAGGTAGTTGTTGGTATGTGATTAGTTCCTAATGAGATATAAACAAAAGTGCTGCGTGAGAATCATAAAGGCTGTACAGAGAGGTAGGAGCCTGCATACAGAAATACTCATTGTATTTTTTTTGTTTTAAGTTTACTTTTCTTCCCCTCCTCTATCCTTTTTCCTCCTCTTCACCTTCCCTCTCCCCCCTCTCTCTATCCTTCTCCTTCTCTCCTTCTTCTTCTGCTCTTTCTCTTTCTCCTTCTCCTTCTCTTCCTCCTTCTCCTTATTGTTCTTGTCAGTTATGGGACTTGAATTTAGGGCTTGGGCACTGTCCCTGAGCCTCTTTGTGGTGAAAGCTAGCACTCTACCAAGTGAGCCACACCACCACTTCCAGTTTTTGAGTTGGTAATTACAGAGAGTCTCACTGGGACTTTTCTGCCAGGCTGGCTTTGAACCACGATCCTCAGATCTCAGCCTCCTTGAGTAGCTAGGATTATAGGCCAGAGCCACCAGCGCCCAGCTTATTTTTCATTTTTTGATCTAGAACTTAAATGAGATGGCTAAATTGTAGCAGCCATTTTGAAATAGATGGCAACCTCAGAAATCACATTACAAGAGAATGCAACAAAAAGCAGACACAATTTCTGGCTATAGTAGAGTCAAAAGCTATGTGAAATTTTTGCTAAACAGTATAACATTTCTTAAGAAAGTATAACATTTAAGAAAATTGTTTAAAATTGTCATTTGAGGGCAATAGATATTCACTACAAACAAAAATTCTTACTGACATTCATTATAAATTTTTTAAATAAATTTTTACTTACTCAAGTAGAAACAATGGAATTTATTACTTTTGTCTCTAGACCTCCCTGGCCACTTCTACCCATTGTGTACATCATTCCCAGATCTGTCAGCAAAGGGGAAAAATAAAAGGCAGCCAGATGAAATTGACTTCATGGATGTCAATGGGGAAAAAACTCATGACAGTATTGACAGTAAGTAGTAAAATGGAAAGGAAGCAAGGAAAAAATTGTTGCTCTGCAAACTACAGTTAGTAATTCCATTTCAAACAAGGAGTGGATCAGCTAGAACGTAAACAAGGAGAGTGAGAACATGACAGAGCCATTGAAGACCTAAACAAGCTCTTCACATATCTCTGGTTAAAAAGAAAACTGTTCAAGTACAAAGGAGAAACATTAAAATCAGAAGCCAAGATGATACTGAGAGCTCGCTGAACTTTGTATGTGCTCCCTGAATTGCACATAGAATTTCTAAGTGTTTAACACCTTGTCCCAAATATTGTCAGAACACTAAGCTATGGAGACCATGGGGCAACCACCAAATAGCCACAAAAATAAAATAAGCAAAAGTCAGAGAAATAAAAAACCAAACACTATGGGACAGACAATTGAGGTGTTAGTAAGCTATTCATCAGAAAGGAAAAAAAATACAAAAATCAGAGTTGCTAGAATGCGCACTGCAAATAATTCAAATTTCAACAGACAAAAGGCAGTTAATATAAACCAAATATAAACAAACAAAGGTGTCAAATCTAGAAAAAAATAGAAGTAGAACAGTACATGCACTTGCAGGAATATAAAATGGTACCAAGTTTAAAAATAGTCTGGCAATTCTTCAGCAAGTTATCATAACCCAGGTGAATCCTATGTATATCCTCATACTTGTCCTAACAAAAACTCATATGTGAATATTCCTGGCAAAATTGTAATCAATCACTAACAAATCATAATCCAATTAATTAATTCAGGGATGAAGAATAGTGATAGTGACATGCTCTTATAGTATTTTCAATATTAAAGAATTGAATATGTTCTAACATAGATGAACCACAAAACATTACACAATGTGAAAGAAGTCACTTGGAAAATACCCACATCTTTTCCATATTCTTATATGAAATAAGTAAAGCTATATACACCATATGAAGATTAGTCATTACAAAGTGTTAGTGGAGGGCTACTTAAAAATATTGGGTTTTCTCTTGGGGTGATGAAAATGTTCTAAATTGATTGTAGAAATGGGCAAGCAACTCTGTGTATATTCTAAAAACACTATATAATTAAGTAGGACATATATGGGGTATATATATATATATATATATATAATTTCAATAAATCTGTTACAAAAATACATGCAAATGTAAATTCTGAAATAGCAGTATAATAATAATTGAAACTTTGATTAGTCTGTTGTTTTGTTGTTGTTTTTTTTGTTGGTTGTGGGACCTGAACTCTGGGCCTGGGCCTGGACCCTGTCCCTGAGCTCTGCAGCTCAAAGCTAACGCTCTACCACTTGAGCCACAGCGCCACTTCCAGCTTTGTCTGCTTATGTGGTGCTGAGGAATCGAACCTAAGGCCTCATGCATGCAAGGTAAGCACTCTACCACTGAGCCACCTTCCCAGCCCTGAACTTTGACTAGTCTCCGCTTAGACAAAAATATATATAGCCTTAATTTTTTATATTAGCAAGAACAATTCTACCACCATATATTCCAAAAATTTAGGATAAGAATAGGAAATCCATACAGACATTAATAGAAGGAAGGGGATGATAGAGATCAGAGCAAAAATTAGTGATACAGAATACAAAATTTTGAATAGAAAAAACAGTTGATGCAGGATTTTTTAATGATCAATGAATTAATCTTTAGCCACTTCTAACAAGAAAATGGAGAAAAGAAGCAATTATCAAAATCAGGAAGGAAACAGGGAAAAATAGGAAAGAACCTATAGAAATTAAAAGAATAAAATGGGGA
The DNA here is from genome assembly GCF_019054845.1 of Dipodomys spectabilis. Taxonomy (NCBI): domain Eukaryota; kingdom Metazoa; phylum Chordata; class Mammalia; order Rodentia; family Heteromyidae; genus Dipodomys; species Dipodomys spectabilis. The sequence goes on along the minus strand of NW_024870694.1, from coordinate 987,718 downwards.
TATAAGTTATCTAAATCCATGCTAATATATATGATATTTTGACAATGTCCACAAAGCTGGTATTACCTCACTTGGTGCCTCTATGTTTTAGCTCTAATTTCTAAATCAAATAAATATTGCAGCTTTAGATACCATGCAATATAATTTTAAGAACCACTACAGGTTTTTTTTTTCATGATTTTTGCTATCATTGTCTTTGCCTTTATCAGTCCAAGTTAAAGAAAGGCAAAAGTCTAAGGCATTTGATTGAGGCTTCCTAACACTATGGAACTCAGAAACTTCTTCAAACATGAATCCAAGGATGAAAATTTCCCTTTGACGGGTTCTTTAATTTACTTAGCATTTTGCTTTATTCTTTCATTCCATTTTCAGGGTTATATAAAGAGAGGTTAGAGTTACATATGTAAAGCTCTGGAAAACAAAGATGTTATCTCACACTGAGTCCTCACTCATCAAAGACATGACCCATATCAAGACAAATATTTTTTTTCTTCCCATCTTGCTATCTCTAAAAAGTAGCTTCATAGATGAACTCATGCATATTTTGGAGAGCATTCTCTGACACATAGCAAGAAAATTCAAAATACAAAGGCAAGGGGCTGGGAAGGTGGCTCAGTGCTAGAGTGCTTGTCTTGCATGCAAGAGGCCCTGGATTTGATTCCTCAGCACCACATAAGCAGATAAAGCCAGAAGAGGTGCTGTGGCTCAAGTGGTAGAGCTAAAGCCTTGAGCTGAAAAGCTGAGGGACAGAGCCCAGGCCCAGAGTTCAGGCCCCAAGACCAACCAAAACAAACAAGCAAAAGCAATACAATAATAACTAAAGAATACATAGCCTTTCAAGATTAACATTGTAGGCTGTTTCTAACAATAAAGTTAGACCAGTTTCCATCATCATTTCCTGAGTAAACACTTAAAGGTATATAATCTCTCAATAATCATAAATTGAATGGACTGAATATTAAGAAAAATATATATGTTTTATTCCAGTATAGAACAGTATTCTTTTCAAACATTAATTATACTAATTGTCTTTATCAGTGTTCCAATACCCAGGTAATCTCACAAGGTAATATAAAGGAAGTAGGTATTACTACCAGAGCCTGGCAAAAGAAGAAGCATAATTAGCTGCAGTTCTATAACTCTGTTCTGTTTCTATTAAAGGTATAAGCTAAGGGTCTGTGATTTCAGCACTCAGAAGGGCAGGAAGACAAAGAGTTGAGACTAGCTTGAGTTTCACAGAAAGACCCTGTCTCCCCACATCCCAATAGAAGCTAAGCAAAGGAGGAGGCAACAATGCTCAATAGGAAATGTTCTCATTACTTTGCTCATGTAACTGTAACCCCTCTGTACAGCATTTTTACAATAAAAAGTACAAAAAAAGTGACATAAATTTTCCTTTTAAAGAGGACATATTTAAGGTATTTTAAAAAGCCAATGTGTGTAATAAAATATATTTATTAGATTCATATGGTGCTACTCAGATATACCACAACTTCACTATGTGAGGGCTATGAAGAAATTACCCGATGAAGTACTCTGTATGGAAACTGAGATCATTGGTCAAAGTACAAGAAACTGGTTCAGCCAGTGCATTTTGTCTTGCCTTTAAACCACCTTGGCAACACTTTGACCCTGATTTTCCTGACTTCCATTGCCCTTGATGTGGCTAACCTGACCATAAATTGTGTCAGGATTTTAATCTGAAACTCTAATCCTGATTGCTGTGACACCTGTGATCTCTCTATCTACCCTAGACCCAGTTTGAATCTCTACAAATCCTGCTGCTATCCAGAATGCTGCTAACCTAGTAGTGCATTCTGTCTGAAGGATGGTTTTCTATTTTGGCTCTTAATGCCACCTTTACTAAAGACTCACTCTTCCTTGATCTTCCTTCCTACCAGGATTTACTGTCAATTTGAGACCTCACAACTATTATCAGATTTCCACTGTAAATTCAAAATGACTCTTCAAAAACCTCTTCTTTTCCAGAAGAGCTGACAAAAAGCATCTGTACTTGTTTTATGTTTTTTCATTGAATCAATCTGGTTCAGTGAACTCATTAGCTGCATCATCCCACAAACTAGATATTTCCTCCCAATTCCATGCTTCTTCTCATAATAAATTTTAATTCCATGAATCCATGAATATAAAAGAAATCATTACAACTTCTATAATCAAACCAAATAAAAATCTTTCAGTGTAGCCTACAAAATTATTTGTGCAATCAAGTCTATCAAAACTTAAAATTGTCTAATAGATTAACATTTCACCACCCTTTTCTCCCTTAACAACACAGTGCTCTGACCCCAGAATTGCACAGTTATTTTACAAGATTCTAAATAAACTGTGAAGGTGGGAAGGATCTTTAAGGTTATCTAATTAATTGTCCATGGAGTGTTTAAACTCTTTCTACCAAAAACTATACAGAAATGGCTTTCAGTTGAGCACATATTCTACAGCTTGAAAATCCTACATTTGTTGTTTTTCTCAAAGGGATAGTTTGCACACGGAAGCCTACACTCTCGGACAGAGGTCTCTCTCTATCTGAGAGATGGATGGCCAGGGTTGATGAAATGTGTTATCTGTAGCACTACAATCATTTATCTTATTGTAGAATAACTGACCCATGTAGAGATCAACTGATGACTTAGCCTCTTTATCCATCTGAACCAAAAGAGTCATCTGGACCTAATACTAACAATTATGGTAGCAAAACATATTTGAAATTGTAAAAAGTCATGTTCGTATTAAGTTAATTCATTGTAAAATTCCAAAGTTGTATTTCAAACTGTAAATATTCAGCTATATCTCTTGGCTTCTCTTCAGAAGAATGTGGAAAAGAATGGACATTTAGTAAGTGCTAAAATGTATGCTTGACATTTCATCTATGTTATCTTCTTTAGCTATAACAATTTAGAGATTTGTTTTAAGCAGTTTTTAAGGCCACACATCTAGGAAGTAATTGATCTTTGATTCAAAGATTTAATTGGAATGGTAGATGCATTACAGTACACGTTTATCAAAATCCATGGAACTATACAACACAAAGACAGACCCTAATATAAACTCTGATCTTCAGTTACTAATTTGTATGCTAACATTTACTCATTAATTATAAGAAATGCTACATTGATCATGATGTTAATAATAGATAAATACTGAATGGGAAGTGACAAATGTATGGGAGCTCTACTCTTTTTCTTGGCATATCAAAATCTCCTGTACAAATAGTTTATTTTAAAATTAAATATTCACATATAAACAATTTAATTGTCTTATAATTTGCTTCCTATTCTCTCCCAAATTTATACAAGTCATGTGTTTAAACTCTTACCTCTCTATGGACATTATCTTTAAAGGTCATTTGAGACCTTTCTCTTTTACATCCCAGTCTTTATTTCAGGCTGGTGGGTCAGCTCAAAGGGTTAAGCACCTGCCTAGCAAGGAATAAGCTCTGAGTTCACAACTCAGAATACCAAAGGGGGAAAAGGATGAGAGTTAATACTCTCATCTTACTTGAAGAGGATTAAAAACAATATAATCACTCCATTATATCACTCTTTCCCTGGTTTCCAGTTTACCCATTAAACTTCATTTAGGTTTCTCACTCTTTCCTGATTCTTCTTTTTCGTCTTTTTCTCATTTCTTTTTTTCTGATTTCTTATCATAGAAGGGTCCAAGATAATAAGCTTTTGGCTTCTTTTCTTCATATACTTCATTTCTTTCACAATTTTATTTAATCAGCATCTTGTGTTAAAAACTCAGAAATCCACCTTAGGGGAAGACACCCCACTGCTCAAACTCTGCATGCTCCCACACAATACTCCACCAGCCTCTCACAGTTCAAAGATTCCATGTAGCATCTCTATGCCCATGTTGGCAAGTATGGCTTAGAGGACTCAAATAAGGGAAATTATCAAAAGGTTAAAAATACATTTACAAAGTATTGAGAAAACACATCGATGGCTCTGTGGACCAAGTCAGACTCAGCCCACAGACCCTCAAAGCAGTAGGGGGCTAGGAAATACTAAATGGCTATCATGTTTTTGAGCATGATTAGGACACCATTTGCTTCATTTCCATGCTGAAAACAATTCAATCATGACTGATTTCTAGTTATTAACGGTATCAGTGAGCATAGAATGTTGAAAAGAGCTATATAATAGCATATATACTATTTCCACTGCAAAGATAAAATAGATATAAATTTCCTCAAAAGAAGAGCAAACAAACTGTAGTAAAACAAGTAGGAACTGATACTTCTCACCTTAGTTTCAAGACAGGTTAATTAATTAAAAATTGTCTTAATCTATTCAGGTTGCTTAAGCAAAATACCAAAGACCAGGTGGCTTATGGACAAGAGAACTGTGTTTCATATGGATGCTGGAGGGTTTGAAGTCAAGGGACTGGCAGATTGGGTGCCAAGTAAGGTCCTTCCTCCCAGCTCCTAGATGGAGCTTTTATCTGTGTCTTTATATAAAGGGCTGGTGAGCTTTCGAAGCTCTAACTTCCTGATCTCTTCACCTTCCAAAGAAGGCACCTCCAAAAAATTCTCTCACATTAAGAATTAGATTTCCACTTCTAGACACATTATAGTAAAAATGATAGATCTGCATAATAAGGAAATAATCTTGCATGCAGCAAAAATGAAGAAGGAGCTATACTACAATGGGAAAAAATTAGAATCACTGCAGATCTCTCCTCACAAACAATGAACTCAAGAAAGGCCTGGGAAAGCACCATCTGAGCCCTGAGAGACAATAACTGCCAACCCAGACTGATATACCCAGCAAAGCTACCATTCACATTCGATGGAGACCTGAAAATTTTTAATAGTAAAGAAAAACTAAATGAATACATAAACATTAAGCCAGCATTACAAAGAATTCTAAGAGGGGGGACACAACCTGAAGAAAGCAACCAGGAACTGGGACCTGCCCCAGACAGGCATTAATCAAAGTCTAACTGAGCAAGCACAGGAGGAAAGGAAAGAAGAAAAACTTAGGAAAACGGAATGACAGGGAAAATGCATCTCTCTATACTTTCTCTTAATATTAATGGGCTTATTTCACCAATCAAAAGAAAAAGAACTGCAGACTGGATCAGAAAACAAGACCCATCCATCTGTTGCCTTCAGGAGACCCACCTCTCAGCCAAACATACAAACAAATTCAGAGTAAAGGGTTGGAAAAGGATCTACCAATCAAATGCCCCCAGTAAGAAAGCAGGTGTAGCTATCCTGATATCTGACAAAATAAACTTTTCATTAAAATCAGTACAGAAAGACAAGGATGGACACTACATATTAATACAGGGAACAATCCAAGAGGAGGATATTACCATCATCAACTTATATGCCCCAAATATTGGTGCACACAGATATGTTAAACAAATGCTCTCAAACTTACAGAATAAAATAGATCCCAATATGATAATACTAGGAGACTTTAACACACACTCTCACCAAAGGACAGGTCTACCAACCAGAGGATTGGCAAAGAAGCTACCGAATTAAGTGAGGCCATACTTCAAGCGGAATGAACTGACATCTACCGAGTATTTCACCTTAAAACAATACAGTACACATTCTTCTCAGCAGCTCATGGAACTTTCTCCAAAATAGACCATATCATAGTTCATGCAAGGAACTTAAGCAAATACAAAGGGATCAACATTATCCCCTGTATCCTATCTGACCACAGTGGAATCAAGCTAGTTCTCAATAACAAAGCATACTGCAGAAATTTCTCTAATACATGGAAATTGAAAAGCACACTCCTTAGCAATGTCTGGGTAACGGAAGAGATCAGAGAAGAAATAAAACATTTCCTACAACTCAATGAAAATGAAAACACCTCACAAAGAAACTTGTGGGACACAGCAAAAGCAGTCCTGAGGGGCAAATTTATTGCCCTCAGTGCCCACATCAAGAGAATGGAGACAGACCAAGTAAATAATCTCATGTTGCAATTAAAACAGCTAGAAAAACAAGAAAAAACGGAACCTAAAGTTACTAGACGAAGCCAGATAACCAAATTAAAAGCAGAGATTAACCAATTAGAAAATCAGAAAATTATAGCCAAAATTAACCAAACAAAAAGCTGGTTCTTTGAAAAAATAAACAAAATTGATGGCCCATTGGTAAGATTAATTAAAAAAAAGAAGAGAGGAAAACAATATTAACAGGATTAGGGATGCCACGGGAAAAATCACAACACGTACCCAAGATATCCAAACAATTCTAACGGACTACTTTCAAAAGTTATACTCTCTAAAGGAAGAAAACCTGGCAGAAATGGATGCATTCTTAGAGAAATACAAGTTGCCCAAACTGAGCAAAGAAGAAGTAAACCAATTAAATAAACCAATATCCTACAACGAGATACAGGAAGCTATCAAAAGTCTTCCAACAAAAAAAAAGCCCAGGACCAGATGGATTCACAGCAGAATTCATAAGACCTTTAAAGAAGAACTAATACCCATACTCCTCAAGCTCTTCAGAGAAACAGAGAAGGAGGGAGCTATCCCAAACTCATTCTACGAAGCCAATATCACACTCATCCCCAAACCAGGCAAAGACCCAACCAAAAAGGAGAATTACAGGCCAATTTCCTTGATGAACACAGATGCAAAGATCCTTAACAAGATTCTAGCTAACAGAATCCAGAAACACATAAAAAAAATCATACACTATGCCCAGGTAGGCTTCACCCCAGAGATGCAGGGATGGTTTAACATATGTAAGTCAATAAATATAATCCAACACATAAACAGAGCCAAGGTCAAGAATCACATGATTATCACCACAGATTCAGAAAAGGCCTTTGATAAAATTCAACATTCATTCATGCTAAAAGCTAAAAGAAAATAGGAATAGAAGGAACATTTCTAAAAACAATAAAAGCCATTTATGACAGACCAATAGCCTATATTATACTTAATGGGGAAAAGCTACATCCAGTTCTCCTAAAATCAGGAACAAGGCAAGGATGCCTACTGTCTCCACTCCTCTTCAATATAGTCCTGGAACCCTTAGCCAAGGCAATAAGGCAAGAAAAAGACATTAAAGGGATCTGCATAGGGAAAAAAGAAGTTAAACTATCCCTTTTTGCAGACGACATGATACTATACCTTCACAATCCCAAAAAATCCATCCCCAAACTCTTAGAAATCATAAATCACTTCGGCAAAGTAGCAAAATAAGTTGCCTTCCTGTACATTGACAATGTACAAGAAGAGAGGGAAATAAAGGGAGCAACCCCATTCACAATAACCTCCCAAAAAATAAAATATTTAGGAATTAACCTAACCAAAGATATAAAAGAACTATATAATGAAAACTGTAAAAAGTTAAAGAAAGAAATTGCAGAAGACACTAGGAAGTGGAAAGACCTCCCATGTTCTTGGATAGGTCGACTTAATATAGTAAAGATGGTAATACTTCCAAAATTAATATACAAATTCAATGCAATTCCTATTAAAATCCCAATGATGTACATCACTGAAATATAGAAAACAGTCCAAAAATTCATATGGAACAACAAAAGACCTAGAATAGCCAAAACAATTCTAGGGGATAAAGACAATATGGGAGGGCTATCCATGCCGAACTTCAAACTCTACTACAGAGCTATAATAACAAAGACAGCATGGTACTGGCACAAAAACAGACCCGAAGACCAATGGAACAGAATAGAAAATCCAGAAATAAATCCACAGTTCTACAGTCAGCTGATATTCTACAAAGGAGCCAAAGACATACAATGGAAGAAACACAGCCTCTTCAACTACTGGTACTGAGAAAACTGGGCGGCCACATGCAGAAAACTAAAAGTGGACCCCAGCCTATCACCATGCACCAACATCAACTCAAAATGGATTAAAGACCTTAACATTAGACCTGAATCTCTGAAACTACTGCAGGACAGAGTAGGAGAGACACTTGAACTAATAGGCACAGGATAGAACTTCCTGAACAGAGTCCCAGGGTCACAACAAATTGGAGAGAGACTCGACAAATGGGACTACCTTAAAATAAAAAGCTTCTGCACAGCTAAATCTATCGCAACCAAACTAGAAAGACAACCAACTAATTGGGAAAAAATATTTACCAGCAATATATCAGACAAGGGGTTAACATCCTGTATATACAGGGAACTCAAGAAACTAATCCCTCCCAAACCTAACAAACCAATTACTAAATGGGCAAGGGAACTGAAGAAGGACTTCTCAAATGAAGAAATAAAAATGGCAAAGAAACACATGAGGAAATGTTCATCATCCTTGGTGGTGAAGGAAATGCAAATAAAGACAACCCTGAGATACCACCTTACCCCAGTCAGAATGTCCCACATCCACAAATCAGCCAACGACAAATGCTAGAGGGGATGTGGAGAAAGAGGAACCCTATTACACTGCTGGTGGGAATGTACACTTATACAACCACTTTGGAAAGCAGTCTGTATGGTCCTTAGAAAGCTAAAGATTGACCTCCCTTACAACCCAGTCATACCACTTCTAGGCATCTACCCTGAACAACAGGAACCAATGTACAAGGACACGCGCACCTCCATGTTTATTGCAGCACTGTTCACAATAGCTAGGATATGGAAACAACCCAGATGCCCCACCACAGATGAATGGATCCAAAAATTTTGGTATCTATACACAATGGAATATTATGCAGCCATTAGCAATGACAAAATAATGGCATTTGCAGGGAAATGGATGGAGCTAGAAGGAATCATGTTGAGCGAGGTAAGCCAAGAGCAAAGAGACAAACGGCACATAGTCTTCCTGATAAGTGGATGCTAAATCCAAAATGTTAGGTGATACGACAAAACTAACAGGACTCAAAAAACTAACAGAAACAAAGAACTCCCACTCATCTGGTCGAACCACTACTAAATATCCCCATGCTGCTGATCACATGTATGGTATATATGTGTACACCGTTATATGTTATAGACTGTGATAGACGATTTGCTCCAGGAAAGTTAGAATGAACTTGTGACTTTAAATGAGCATCATTATTCCACAATACTGTGAAATTCAGGAAATTATGTAATCACTTAATCACAATTTAAAAAAAAAGAACCTTGGGGAAGGTAGGGAGGGAAAGGATGGTAGGGGGAAACCAATGGAGGGGGTAACAATGCTCAATAGGAAGTGTACTCATTACCTTACTCATGTAACTGTAACCCTCCGTATAGTATCTTTACAATAAAAAATAAAAAAATTTTAAAAATGAATTAGGTTTCAACACATGAGTGTTGGTAAAACTGGAACATTCATTCTATAGGAAAAGTTTATAACAGTGTTTTAATAATGCATATTTTAATAGTGACTCACAGGATTTCTGAAGCTTAAAGCTTGGGTCTCACCAGTCGAACAGCTAATTCCAGCATATCACAGGCTCAAACTAGAACTTGTTTTCTTCCTACATCGCTGACATCAAAACAGGCTTAGCATAGCATATTACATAGGATTGCTTTCTATAAAATGATTAAACTCTCCATTGGAATATACATGTTCTTAATGTATTCCTTATGAAGGGAACTGGAACTCCAATGAGCTTCTTTGATATCTCATTGTCATGGAACACCTTCCCTATGACTAGGAAAGAGTCTCATCTTAAGTGTTCGGCTTTGGAAGGTGTCATACTGCCAGAGGTCAAATGAACAGTATCTTCTGTCCTCATAAGGTGTTCTTGGTAAGATATCCATTAGATATACACATAATAATTTAGGCATATACTTTGGTTATTGATCACTAAATTGAATCTCTAAGTGAGGCATACACACACAAAAATTCTGCTGCTGAATCTGGGCCATTTTTTTTTTTTAGTGTCCAATTAATTTCAACCCACCTAAGCTCCAACTTAACTCACTGAAGAAAGACTTCTCATACATCTTCATGTAGACAAGGATAAAGGACTTTCCTCTCTGTGCCTAGTGGAACCCATGCTTGCCGCCACCATGACATTTAGCAACACACTCAACTACACATACTACTATCTTTAAAGATTATTGTTCCACTTATTCTGAGGGTAGTGAGCCTGCCTCATTGTGTTTATATCTGCACTACTTCATAATACAATAGGAGGAATGCAGGAGATATTCCTCAACTCATGCATCTACTCATTCAGTCAAGCAATTTACTCCATATGCACTGAGCACCTACTCATTGCCACATACTGGGTGGGGTTCTACAGCTAAAACCATAAATAATAATAATAATAATAAAGTTTTTCAATTATATATCCAATATTAAGAAGTTGGGTATAACTAAGCTCTAGTATACTGAATGGTGATGCATGCTATAGTTAGAATTTTTTAAATGAGGCTTGATTGGGATTGGTGGTGAAAACTTTTAAGCAAAGTCATTTAAAAAAGATCTCATTGGTAGGTTAATATCTGTGCAAACATCAGAAAGAAGAGAGGGGGCCAATATTAATTGGATCCCTCTCAAGTTTCAGTGCAACATAAACTGGGATCTTTTTTGACTAATGTTTCAGTCACAGCTTATTGGATATTACTGGGCCTATATCTTTAGTATTTGACACATACAGAGCAGTCATGGAATTCTCCTGTCTCTTCTTCTTACTTCTTCATTCAAACCTGGCTCCTCATGATCCTTGGTGATGAATTATGCTATTGTTTTAAGCCCATTTACTGTGTTTTGACTCATTCAGTCTCATCAGTGAGGATTTATTTTCTATGTAGCCAGCAGTATGCTGGATGAGAGGAATGATTACAGAAATCAGAAAGTTCTTGAGGACCTTCTACCTAAATCCAGATAAGAGTTATAAACAAGTCTTTTCTCCGAACAAATACCTGCATCAGTTTTTCTACCTACGAAGAGATCTTTATTTTTTAAAGAAAATGTAAAAGATTAAATGAAAGGGAGCATATGTGATACACATAGAATTGGGAAGAAGTTTATTCATTATCCATCCCAATAGCTTCTTACTATTTTCCAAATCACAACCTCAAAAGGGATATGTTTTTTTGTAGCAGACAGGTAGGAACTTGATATGCATTATTCATGTACTGTAAGCATCTATATTCGTATTTCAGCAAAATCTTCACATCATTTCCTGATCACACGGTAATAATCATACAGTGGTGAAAATCAACTCTATGTTTGTGGTTGAGTAATTTAAGTTCCCATCAAGGTGAAGTTTATTTTTACTGATTTTAAACAATATGCAGATTTTGTCCAAACTGGGTTTTTATATGCTCATGTATTTCTGATTTAAAATGGGCAGTGTTTTGCAAGCAGAGCTGTGTGAGTCAAGAGAGAACAAAAGAAGAGATTAACAGATGAAAACTATCTCAGTGCCAGTCATTGTGACAGGTGCTTTCTGATATATTGTCTTATTTAACATATGCTACCTAACAATATGCACAAAACATAATTGTGAGAGGAAAGTAATATTACTAACCTCTGTTTAAACCATAGGAAATTCTATTCGGAGAGTTTCAATAGATATTCCAATGACATATAGCCTGTGAGTAACAGAAATAGTTTTGAGTGCAGGTATGTCTGACACTGAAAACCATAGCTCTCCCATTTCAAGCTTCTTTTATTTCATTTTCCTTTTTCAATTCATTAGTAACATTACAGGCATTTGTTACATATAACAAGACTTTTTAAAATGCATGTACATTGTAACATGATTAAATCTACCCAAGCAGAAATTGTACTATCTCATAGTTTTCAGTTTGGATGTAGGAACTCTTAACATATGCTCTCTCTTTGCATCTTTCAAGAATACTTTATAAAACAGTCAACAGAGCAGTCAATGAAAAACCTAGAGAATAGTTTGCTGTACAAACACTACTGGTAAACATGCTGAATGAAAACCTCATATGGCTATGCTTGAGCATGATAAGGCTAGCCAAAGATTAATAGAGGAATTCATGGGATCTGTAAACAGAAAGCTGAATGAAGGAAAGGGAGTCAAATGAAAGTATGGCCACTCGGCTAATGGATTTGAGAGACGATGTTGAAAATCAAATGAAGGAAGTGAAGAAATCCATATAATATCCAAAACAAACCTTCAACAAAGAAATTAAAGCCATCAAAACTGATCAATTAGAAGGAAGGTAAATAAAAAACAAGTAGAAAGTCTTGAAAGCAGATTAGATGACACAGAAGTTAGAATCTCTGAAATTGAAGATATTCTAGACTATATAATAAAGAACAATCATTCAAAATAAATCCAAGAAACAACATAGATACTACAGGAGATACAAGATACAATCAGAAAACCTAATTTGAGAATAATTGGTATTGAGGAAGGCCTAGAGAAAGAAGCTAATGAAATAGGAAATATATTTAACACAATCCTAGCATAGAACCTGCCAAATATCAAAAAAAAAATAGGCCCATCCAGAAACAAGATGCCTCTAGAACCCCAAACAGACCAGACCAGAACAGGATATTCCACCACCACATTGTAATCCACACAGGATCAATAGAGACCAAGGAAAGGATCCTTAAAGCCACTAAGGAGGCTGGATTCCAGTGGCTCACACCAGTAATCCTAGCTACTCAGGAGGCTGAGATCTGAGGATCTCGGTTCAAAGTCAGCCCGGGCAGAAAAGGCCATGAAACTCTTATCTTCAATTGACCACCAGAAAACTGGAAGTGGCACTATGGCTCAAGTGGTAGAGTATTCGCCTTGACCTGAAGGGCTCAGGGATTGCACCCAGGCTCAGAGATCAAGCCCTATTACCTACAAAAAAAAATTCCACTTGGGAGAAGAGAATATTCACCTATAAATAAAGGAAAGCCAATCATAATAACTACAGGTTTCTCAGCAGATATCATGAAAGCAAGGAGAACCTGGAATGAGGTGTGCCACACCCTAAAGACAAAACAACTACCAACCAAGAATAGTATACCCGGTTAAACTCCCATTCATAAACACCAGAATATACATTCTTCTCATTCTTCTCATGGATCATTCTCTGAAATAGATTACGTTTTAGGATATAAAGAAAATCTGTGCAAATTCAGAAATATTGAAATTATTCCTGGCATTCTCTCAGATCACAATGGAGTAAAATTAGAACTCAACACCAAAGCAACCATAGAAAATCCTGTAACTCATAGAGACTGAACTGCACATTGGTGAATCACTGGTGGATCATTGAAGAGATCAAAACGGATATTCAAATATTTATGGTATTTAAGAAAAATGAGCACACTAGTATCAGCTCCTCTGAGAAACATCAAAGGCAGTATCCAGAAGAAAATTTATAGCTCTGAGCACTGACATCAACAAATAGAAGAAATCTCAAACCAACAATTTAATGGCACATCTTAAGCTCCTTGAAAAAAAAGCCACCTGTCAAACTCCAATCCAGTAGATAGAAACAAATAGTTGATATTAAATCAAAATTAAATAAATTAGAGTCCAAAAAACCATAGAAATACATCTGAGGGAAGCTAAGAGGAGGGCACAGAATCAAAGAGAAATGGGTGAAAAAATACAGGAGAGGAGCTGGGAAGGTGGTTCAGTGGTAGAGTGCTTGCCTTGCATGCATGAAGACCTGGGTTAGATTTCTCAGCACCACATAAGCAGAAAAAGCTGGAAGTGGTGCTGTGGCTCAAGTGGTAGAGTGCTAGCCTTGAGCTTAAGAGCTGAGGGACAGTGCCCAGGCCCAGAGTTCAGGCCCCACAACTGGAAAAAAAAAGTACAGGAGAGGGGCCCATGCACTGGACAGTGATGAAAGAAAACTAAGCAACTCAAAGGCACCAATGGGAGGGAGGGAAAGAGAGAGAAAGAGGGAACAACCTACACTAAGCAAAAGGAAAGAAAGGTACATATCATCTGATTTGGAAGAAATTGTTGTATTGTCAAGGTTAGTAGAGTTCATAAGCTTTATAGATCATGATAATGACAATTTGCCTTGTGAAGTTTAAAATGCACTTGAGACTTTAGCTAAGTCTCACTATCCTATAGTACTGTTAAATTTATATTATCACTTAATCTCAATAAAGAATTTTTTAAAACATAGAATCAATAAAAAGGAGTTGTTTTTTGAAAAAAAATTAACAGGCCCTTAGCAAATCTTACAAAAAAAAAGAAGATATCCAAATAGAATCAGAAACAACAGTGGAAACATCACAAGAGAAACAATCAAGATACAAAACATCATGAGGGAATACTTTGCAAATTTTTCTACTAATAAATTAGAGAGTCTGGAAGTAAAATTTCTAGCAAATATTGATATACCCAGACTAAACCAAGAAAATTTAGGCCTATATCAAGTAATGAAATAGAAAAGGCAACAAGAGACCTCCCATCCAGGATCAGATGGATGCACAGCTGAATTCTATAAGGCCATCAAAGAAGAATTCACACCAATACTCCCCAAATTCTTCAATGAAATTGAAAGCAAAAGTTCACTACGGAACTCATTTTATGAAACCAGCATAATCCTCATCCCAAAACCAAACAAGGACTCATCAAAGAAACAGAAATGTAGACCCATTTCTTTGATGAACGTAGATGCAAAACTTCACAACAAAATGCTAGCCAATCAACTTCAACAACTCATTAAAAAAATTCCCTATGATCAAACAGGATTCATTCCAGGGATGCAAAGCTGGTTCAATACACACAAGTCAATTAATGCTATTCATAACATCAACAGGAGCAAGAACAAGAATCACATGATCATCTCAATAGATGCAGAAAACGCATTTGACAAGATCCAACAACCCTTTATGATGAAAACTCTGCAGAAACTAGGAATTCATGGAACATTCCTCAATATAATAAAGGCTGTGTCTGACAAACCTAAGCTATCATTATACTTAATGGTGGAAAGTTAAAGCCATTTCCTCTAAAATCAGGAATGAAAAAAAGGTGTTCACAATCTCCACTCCTCTTCAATATAGTATTAGAATTTCTAGCTAGAGCAATAAGGCAAGAGGCAAACATAAAGGGGATACAGACAGGGAAATAGGAAGTAAAACTCTCTCTTTGCAGATGTAATTGTGATCCTGTGTTTAAAGAACCCCATAGACTCTACTCCCAAGTTACTCAAGCTGATCTGAAACTGGCAAAGTTGCAGGGTATAAAATTAATTCACAAAAATCAATGGCTTTTCTGTATGCCAACAATGAAAAGAGTGAGACTGAAATGAGGAAAACAAGTCCTTTTGTAATAGCCTCAAAAAATAACTAGCAATTAACTTACCCAAATTGTGAAGGACTTCTATGATGAAAACTTTAAAAACCTGAAAAAGGAAATCCAAGCAGATTTAAGGATGTGGAAAAAACCTCCCATGCTCCTGGATTGGGAGGATTAACATCATGAAAATGGAAAGACTGCCAAAGTCTTTACACAAATTCACCTCATTCTTTAATGAAGTAGAGGAAGCAATCCAAAAGTTCATATGAATTGCTAAAAGACCCAGAATAGCAAAAACAATCTTTAGCAGAAAGAACAGTGCTGGAGAAATATCAATACCAAACTTGAAACTCTATTACAAAGCTGTAGTAATTTAAAAAAAACAAATGAAAAAAACAGCACAATAACAGGCCTGAGGACCAATGGAATAGAACTGAAGACTCAGAAATGAACCCACAGACCTATGGCCACCTAATCTTTAAAAAGGGAGCCAAAAAAATAGGCTAGAAGAAAGACAGCCTCTTCAACAAATAGTGCTGGCAGAACTGGCTACACACATGTAGAAAACTCAAGTTAGATCCTTATACATCACCCTCTACCAGAATCAATTCCAAATGGATCAAAGTTCTCAAGACAAAAGCAGATGCCCTGAAATATTACAGAAAGGAATAGGAGAAGCACTAGGGCTCCTTAGTATAGGTTGAAATTTTTTCATAAAGACCCAGAAACACAAAAAAATCAGTGGAAGGTTGGACAAATGGGATTGCATAAAACTACAGAGCTTCTGCAGAGCAAAGGGCATAACTAGCAAGATCAATAGAAAGCCACAGATTGGAAGAAGATCTTCACTAGACAAGGGCCTTATGTCTAAAATATACTTAGAACTCAAAAAATTAAATCCCAAAAACAAATCCTCAAAAAAACTGTCCCATTAACAAGTGGACTAAAGACATAAAAGAGAGACTTCTTTGAAAAGGAAATGAGAATGGCCAATAGACACATGAAGAAATGTTTAACATCTTTAGCCATAAAAGAAATGCAAATCAAAACAACATTGAGATTCCCCCTTACCCTACTTAGAATGGCCATTATCAAGAAATGTTGTAAGAACAGATGCTGGAGGGGATGTGGCCAAAAGAGAACACTGCTACACTATTGGTGGGAGTCCAAACTTGCACTCTGGAAAACAGTATGGAGGTTCTTCAAAAGACAAACAATGGAGCTCCCCTATAACCCAGCAATCTCCCATTTACCCAAATGACCATAAACAAAGCCATATCAAAGCTACCAACACAACCATGTTTATTGTAGCTTTATTTACCATAGCTAAGATATGTTACCACCCATATGCCCCTTAGTAGAGGAATGGATCAAGAAGATGTGTTTATATACACAATGGAATTCTGTGCTTCCATCAGAAAGAATGATCTTGCCCCACTCATAAGGAAATGGAAAGACGTGGGAAAAAACATTAAATGAAGTAAGCCAGACCCAAAGAAACATAGGCTCCATGGTTTCCCTCATTTGCAATAATTAGTATATGTCTAGAATGGTCCTTGCAGAGGATCACAATAGCTCAATAGCCGTGTATATATCCCCATAAAAATGATGCTAATCTAAATGAATTTCAAGATAGGGAAATAAGAGGCTTTTCTTTGTTGCTGATGTTGTGTTTAATATCTTGTGTGAAGTTACTTCTTTTTTCTTTCATTTTTTTCTCCTTTGTTTTATTCCCTGTTGTCACTTTATTTGATTCTGGTAGCCTGTGTCTTGTATATACACTTATCTGATTTGGGGAAGAGAAAGGGAACAATAAAATGGTGAGCCAAAAAGACAAAGTGTGAACCAATGCAACATTGATAGTCACAAGACAATATGTTGGAAATGAACTTTACAATGTGGGGGCTGGGTGCAGGTTGGAGCTGGGGGAGAGGGATAGTGAGTGAAAAACGAAGGAGGTCATGAAAATATTTGCAAGGAATGTACTCATTATTGTACAAATGTAACTGTAGCCCCTCTGTACATCACCTTGACAATAAAATTTTTAAAAATACAATATATTATGTTTAACTATAGTCACCTTCCCATGTAATACATCTCTCACAGATGGGACTCTCGTGTGGCTAAGACCAAGATCATGAGCTCAATTACCATCTGTGTTGGCTTTATTCCAAGTCATAATTTGTTCCCCTCCAACCGCCAGCTTCAAAGTAGTTCCTTATATGTACAAACTGGGTGAAACAGATATTCAAAGAGGATGCATAAATTAGATAGTGTATAAAACCATTCTGACCACTTGATAAAAATGGTTAAACACATGTATTCATAATGGATCATTAATGCCACAATTGTTGGTTCAAAGGCTAAAACAACCTGGTGGTTCTCTTCCTATACATTATGTCACTACCAGTCCTTCAAGTGACAGGAATTATCATTCACTATGTCACGGAATGGAGTTATAAGGATTTCAGCTGACTATATCAGGAGAATAAATGGCTGGATGCATTTTGACTAATTTTACCCTAACTTAGTAAAAGAATAATCACTCAAAAATTGGTGGCCTTGAGTGACTGCTAATTCACTACTCTGCATCACGGTCATCAATGCTGACCACAATTTCTATTTTTGATGCTTTAGTTATCCAGAGTAATGCTGAGTGCAGGTGTGTCTATTATGACTTATGAACCTGCGATAGTGACAATAGTGGCCAATTGATGATGTAGGGGGTGAGATGCCTAGGGCTCTTTCAAGGGAGAGCAAATGAATATGAAATTCAACAAACAATAAATCAGTGCCCCTCATTCTGTGCTGAAGTGTATGTGTTCAGCAAATTTTGATCAAAGTATAAAACTTTTTATAGCAACTAAGTACATTGGCCAGTAATATCTGTCAAATGAGCCATTGATAGAGATGAATGTTAACACACTTTGAAGGAGGATGTGCAGTGGGTACCAAATAAAGAAGTAGTAATTGGATCCAGGTTCCAGTGGCTCATATCTACCTACTCAGGAGGTTGAGATCTGAGGATTATGATGAAAGCCAACCAGGGCAGGCAAGTCCAAGAGACTGTTGCCAGAAAGCCAGAAGTGGCACTGTTGTTCAAAGTGGTAGAGCCTTGAGTTAAAAAGTTCAGAGACAGTGTCTAGACCCTGAATTCAAGCCCCACTACTGACAAAACTCCCCAAAACCTGAACAAACAAAACAAAGGGAATAGCATTAAATGAAGACTATGCTAAGGACAGAGTTAATTTACTAGAATATCTAGGAATCGTATCTTGTACATATGTAAGAGAATGATATAAGCTGTTGGTCTACCATCCAACAAAAAGTTCTTTAAAAGAGCAATGTTGATCTTTGTTATAAATCTAGAACTCACTTGAAGGATTTAGTTCTGTATCCATGCAACCGTTGATTCCATTAATAAATGCACTTGCTATGCAAGTGAACAGATGTAGGGAACTACTGCAAAGGGGATCAGTCTGAGATGGAAATACACCAGTGGTAAATGCCTGCAGAGCTCAGCCACAGCTTTGACTTAAATGTAAAGAGCACCAGTTCCCAGTTCGATGTATGTTTGTCTTTTGTCTATATAGGACACACTGGGGACCTTCAGTGTCTTGTAACTTTTAATTGCCAATAAGTCTCTGGCAGGTGTGGCTTACCCTAATGGACTGAAAATGTATCTTTTGCTTTTACTTATATCAGGAAATTGCTCTGGTCAATGGCAAACCTCTTTAATTGAGCTTTTATCAGGTTCTTCCCGCCAATCAGTAGAGGCCATTGGAAAGAGATCAACATGGTTTTAGGGAGTGCTTGACACATGCTTCTGAAAATGAATAGAGGGGGTAGCTTCATTTGATAGCATCAACAATCACTTGGCTGGAATGAATTTGATATGGATCAGATACAAGGGCAGTATTATTGATGAGTGAATTTGTAGCAGCAGCTAAGCCTATCGATTCTATTTCTTCTATACTCTGAAAGTATTGTATGGTCAACAGCCATGAGAATCTGCCTCTGTGCAGAGCTGTTGGAGAACTGACTTCTCCTGAAAACCAGTGTGCCTTTGCTCACTTTACAAGAGCATTCATTCCCTAGTGTTACCACAACAAAGTGCCATACTAGGTGAATTAAGAACAAGAATTTATTGGCTGACAATCCTGGAAGCTAAAAGTTCAAGATCAAGTTGATATCAAGATTCTTCCCTCTGGATGGCCATGAAAGGGAATCTGTTTGATGACTCTTGCTTAGCTTCTGATAGTTTACTGCCAAACTTGACCGTGCCTTAACCTGCCAAAATACCACGCTGGAATCTTCATTTTCATATGGCATTCAAATGGACTGTGCACAAATACACCCCTTCTTAGAAGTAGTCTGGTCTGTGAACTTTTATTACCCAACAGTATCTTCAACAACTTCATTTCTAAATATTGTCACATTCTGAGGTATGGGAGTGAAACATTCAACAAATGAAATTTTAAAGGATTTGATTCAACTCTTAGAAATATGGGAGGGAGAGGCAAGGCCATACTCTGTTTCATGGAATGAGTATAATTAAGGCTGTAAGGACAATCTTGGAGACCAGCCATGACGTATGCCATTAGAAGCCTCGGGAAATTTGCTAAACTGAAAGTTTGCTCCCTTCCAACTTTGTCAGTTCTGTCTTGTGACCATTTTACCCAGTTTGGGAGATCTTCGTATTAAGATTTCCTTGTGTGAGTGTACTGCGGTAGAGACATTTGTTTCAGCAAAGTCATGTTTAGGTAATACTCTTGTTTTTACCTTGGTTCTACTGCAAACACAAGCATATTTGTGGAAAACATGTACAGAATGAAAGTGCAGAAAATATGTTAAAATTATACTTCTCAAATAAACTTTTCATAAAATAATTGTAAAATAATGATCAATTCTAGTCAATTAAAAAATACCCTAAAGAAAAGCTGTAAAATAACAGTCTCCTGGATGTGCCCCATATGGGCGGCCTCTTAGCAGTTTGGCTGAGATTCTCACCAGCCCCATCTGTAACATTGCTTCTGTAGCATTCAAGACAAGTATTCTACTTTTTCATATTTACTATCTCTTTCCATCACTTGAACTTAGGTGTTGCTTCCTTGAAATTTCTGTATGAAGAGTCCTGGAAACTTCTTAGAATATCCAGGTAGAGGAGAAAATAAGACCTATTTTAGGAGCCAAAATGTCTGGTCCTTGCTTATCATTGGAGCTCAGCCTAAAATCTGCCAGGACATGTGGTTGTCTAGCAACCAACTAATGTCCCATAATAATCTACAAATTGATGCCTATACCGAATGAACATTCTAGTCCAAACCCAAAGCTTTATATAGTTAATTGAAAGCTGATGTCCTCATTAGCAACTGTTAGGGGGGTTCAACAAGTACAGCTTACATGTGCTAAGTGGTGACTACTTATTAAGCATGCTTAATACAGAGCCCAGGGGGTTGGGCAATCCATCTGCAAACAGTTATGGGAATATAATGATGGTTTGGAACTGCTCAATCCATAAGTTCAGGACTGCCCTTGTTCAGCGCATCACATAGTTCTGTTTCCTTTACGTGGATTTTTCCTTCAGTAGGATCTCTTTTATTACTGAGTCCAACTTGGTAGGTAGAGCTCAGATTTCTTCTTATTATCTCTGTCAATCATCCATGGTTCTTTATAAAATTTACATGAAAATATGAAACTTTGTAGTTTATATCCATACGGTCCTTTCAGTTGACATTAAGAGAAGGGCAAGTTTAAATATATTAGAAAAATACATAGAGAAAGTTGTATTTGCCCTACATTATGCCCCTATATCATGCACTTCCAAGAGATAACCTGGTATCTTTATACTTTGATTTGTTAAAATATATAGCTACTCTAAGAAATGTACTACTAAAAGAGTACTTGCTAAATTATTCATTTAAGATACTGAGTCTCTATTTGAACTTGGGGTTAGAGTCTATGGATGATAAAGGGGAAATATTTCATATAATTCTTTACACAAATCACCATGGAACTTGCCTTCATTTTAGGAGGTCAAAACAGAAAAAATTTAAGAATATAAAGTTAGAGTCCCAAAAAAATTCCCTCTTCTAGCCAAGTTACATAATAAATCACCCATTAACAATGTTCTTACATGTTTTCAGGTCTAAGATACTTTTGCTCATTGGCTAGCATTATACCAACTGAGCCACACCTCTAATTTCAAACCATTCCTATTATTAGTACCATAATAGCCTTATTTTGTCTATTTTGATATGCTTTCTTAAGGTCAAGGACAATCTCTTCTTTGGATTGAATAAATACAGAATAAATGTCAGAACACAGTGGTTGCTCAATGGATATTTGTCAAATGAATACACAATAATATTATGCTGCCTAACTCCATTTCTCAATTTATTAATACATGTCTATGATGATTATAGAAAAACCTAAGGACATCCTTATGGCTGCCACAAAAGGATTTTTGTATGAAATTAATGACTTATTAATAAGTTTCTGGGAACAACTTATTAGTTATTTCAACCAATAAACTTAGATTAACTAATCAGTTTAACAGCCAAAAATATTAAAAATTACAAAAGTACATAGTTGAAAGTGGAACTAGTAAACTTGAGGAGACAGGTAAGGCTGAGATTGAGGGGATGAAGGGGATGAGAATGAGGAAGGGGGCGTTACTGATCAAAAAGCACTGAAAATAAACATGTAAATTGCAATAGTTGCTGTATTTCTGGATAGAGATGTGTTCCTCTTTGCAAGGCAGTGTTCAAAACTGTGTATTTCAAATACATGTGCCTTTTAAGCTTTACAACAGCTCTTTTTTTATCAAATATGTTAAATTCTGAATAGCATATTGAAATACATTCATAGTATTATATTTTGTTCTCATCCCTTCAAGCTTTCCTTCCCTCTCTGACAATTCTATAACCTTCTAGATAAAAGTAAAGAGAGATAACACTAGTAATAAAATAATAAAACACTTGTTATATGCCAGGCACCCTGCTATAAGTATGACATTATTCATTTAATCTTAATATATATCACAACCATTCCCTCTCACAACACACACACACACACACACACACACACACACACACACACACTATCTTGGGACTCTATGGGATTTTATTACTCATTTCCTGCAAAAATCAGTAGTCATGGCAACTAAGGGTAGGAGAAGTAAACTCTTGACAATGACTCCATAGCACTTTCTGAATCTCTAAAATTACTACCTCAATCCTTCACATTCAAGCATCCAAAGAACCAATCCAAGCTAGTAGCCCACTCCTGTAATCCTACCTCCTCAGGAGGCTGAGATATGGATGATCGTGTTTCCTAGTCATAGCAGGCAGAAAAGTGTGCAAGATTCTACATCTAAAAGTATCAGTAAAAGGCAAGGATGAATGAATCACTCAAGTGGTAGAGTGCCAAGTAAACAAGCAAGCCAAATAAGTAGGAGACCGTAAGTTCAAATCCTGGCACTGTCAAAAAAAAAGAGACTTTGAAGAGCCACTCTAATGATATTTAATTATTTCACTTATACACAAGTTGTAATCTTGATCTAGTATAGAAAAGAATCCATAGAGTACAACATATCTTTTTCACATTTAATTTCTTTGTCAGACTATCTTTGTTCACCTAATATGTGGGGAGGTTAATTTTTACTAGAAAATATTTTTTAAAATTTTTGTTTATTTTCTTTGAAAAGCTCTTTTATATTTCTTAGTTTGTTGAGATATCATTCACATATCATAAAATTCACCCATTTAAAATAAAATACTCTTTTGTTTTAGCGTATCTGCAAAATTATACAATTATTCTCACAGACTAATTTTAGGCCACTTTCATTACCAGAAAAAAAATTTACCCATTAGCAGTGACTCCTGTCCCTCTCAACTCCATGTTACCCTCTAATAAATTTTCTTTTTCTATAAATTTACCTATTCTGGAAATTTCAAACAAATTGAATCATATAATATGAAATATACATTTCACTCATCTATGTTGTAATATGTATCAGAATTTAATTTCTTATTGCTAAATAATATTCCACTGTAAGGACATATTGTTTTATTTATGCATTCAATAGCTGGTATATATCTTGCTTTTTCTATTTATTGGCACTACAAGTACTTTTTGTACAAGTTTTGTTTCTCTTGGGCATATGCTTGGGAATGGAATTGCTAGGTTTTATGGGAACTCTATATTTAACAATTTAAGAAAGTGTCGAACTGTTTGAAAAATGCACCATTTTAAATTCCTATGAGCAATGTAGAAGAGTTCCAATTTCTGCACATTCAGAAGGACCTATTCTTACATATTATTACATGAAACATAATTATTCACAAAGGAGAAATTCATACAAATAAAATATTCAGAGAATGTTGTCCAAAGAGTAATTTGTAATACTACTATCTTTGTATGCTTAAACTTAGGCAATTTGACTTAGCAGTTTAGTCTGAAGAGCATCTCTCTAAATATTAATTTCAGATCTTCTTTCTCAATTAAAGAAGATAACTAACTATCCCTGTTTCTCATGAATTTCTTCCCTCTAGTGTTGCATGATTTCCTTTTGAAGAGGAAAAGATACAAGTTCTGCTTCTCAGATTCAGTTTGATCAAGCCAACAATATATAAAATACCTCATTTGAACACTACTACATAGCTAATGTACAAAATGTGTATAATTATTACTACCATCATCATTAGTATTTTTAAATACACAATAAATCACTGGTCATTAATAAGTCTTCATTTTTTCATGAGACAACCTAAATGTAACCTTCTTATCTAAATTTTCTAAACATTTGAAACGTCAAATAGTAATCTCCATGTTCCTACAAAAGCAAAAATGATGTCCAAACAATAGTGTGGCTTTTTTTTAACACCCTAATCCTGTGTAACTTATAAAACTTTCACTGAATATTTCAAATTTAGATAATACAGCATATTCAATGTTGTTTGGTAGTAGGCATTCAGTACTTTAGAAAGTGCTTATTCAATAAGAACTGATACCACATTTAGTCACCTTTACTTGTTTTGCTAAGTGATTTTTACATGTATGATGGGAGTTGGGGAATGAAAACTTCTGTGCTGATTTTGAAATTAGCAAATTGTACCTGGAAGGCATAATCTGACTTTAGGGGTCAAGAAAATCATAGGAAAAAAATTATATTAAGTGAAGTAAGCCAGGCCCAAAGAAACATAGGTCCCATGGTTTCCCTTATTTGCAATATCTAGTATAGGTATGAGTCAAGCGGAAAAAGTCAAATAATGTGATGTTAGGAAAACGAAACCTCAAATATGTATTTTAATGTTTTTGTTTCTTTCATGCATGTGTTTCTAACGCATTTATAATATTATCTCTTTGTTGCTTTGTATGTCCCTCCCCCACAGTGTAACCCCCGCTTTCACTATATTTGATGTCAGTATAACATGTGGAGGAGATGGGGACAAACAAGTCGTTTAAGGATTCAGGTGGACCTGTTGCAACAATGAGAAGTACAAAATGTCATGTCAAAACCAGCTTTACAATGTCGGGGGGGGGGGGGGGAGGGGGGGTATGATTGGGTGGGAGGGAGGGGGGAGGCTGGGAAGGGAGGTGAAGGGTAAACAAAGGAGGAGGCTGCAATGCTTGGTAAGAAATGTATGCATTATCCTGCCCATGTAATTGTAACCCCTCTGTACAGTATGTTCTCAAATAAAATAAAATTAAATTAAAAAAAAAAAAAAAAAGAAAATCATAGGAAATGTAAAATCCTAGCAAAGTGTTAAGAAGACTAAGATGTTAGCTGGATGTGGTAGAGCACACCTGTTGAAGGCAGAAGCAGGAGGATGATAAGTATGAGAACATTTCTGCCAAAAGTATTAGGACCTTATCTAAAAAACAGAAATAAAACAAAAATAAGGGAGTATATCTCAAGTAGCAGTGTGCCTGTCTAGCAAGTGCTTGGGTTTAATACCTATAGTGGGAAGGAAGGAAGGAAGGAAGGAAGGAAGGAAGGAAGGAAGGAAGGAAGGAAGGAAGGAAGGAAGGAAGGAAGGGAAGGAAAAATGGAAGGAAGGAAGGAAGGAAGGAAGGCAGGAAGGAAGGAAGGAAGGAAGGAAGGAAGGAAGGAAGGAAGGAAGGAAGGAAGGAAGGAAGGAAGGGAAGGAAAAATGGAAGGAAGGAAGGAAGGAAGGAAGGAAGGAAGGAAGGAAGGAAGGAAGGGAGGAAGGAAGGAAGGAAGGAAGGAAGGGAGGAAGGAAGGGAGGGAGGGAGGAAGGAAGGGAGGAAGGGAGGGAGGGAGGAAGGAAGGAAAAAAGGAAGGAACATGGTATAAATACTTGTGTCTTTAAACATGTACAGAAGATATGTGTTTGAGTTTAACTGTGACACAAAGTTTGTATAACTCATTTTATTGTCTAATCATCTAATCATTTTATTGTCTAAACAGTGTTAAAGTACTATGTTTAAAGGGTAAAATAATATTAACTATAAATACAAAATAAAAAACGTCCAAGTTTTAATAAGGAAATGAGTAATATGTTATGAATCAGTTCAGAAAAGAAGGCACTGTATTATAAAATGGTAGTCAGATAAATTTACAAATGTAAAACAGATCTATATCCAAAGAGTAAAACAGCCAGTATCATCCTGCCACATGCATTTCTACAGACAAAATTAGTTACATTACTCTAAAGGATTTTGAGTTGTACAATATCCTTTCAAAAGTCAAAAATCTAGTTAGATCACTCACCAAATATTAGCCTGGGTTTTATAATTTTTCTTTGGAAAACATTGGATGATGTTCTATACTATTTTCAATTTTTATATCCCTTGGTTTCTACCATCAATAACAGGAAAAGTCAAAAGAAAGAGGGTAAGAGAAGCAGTGAATTCAGAACTTTCAAAAAAAAAAACCAACAAGCTTACACACTGGTGATCTAGTTTTATTCCTAATAACCTTCCTCCTGTCTCATATTTCAGAATTGTATGCTTATTATTAATAGATACCATGCTAGTTTAAAAAGAAAGAAGGAATAACATAAATCACAGAGGACTCTAAATTTATTATACCCATGGATAAATGGTAAAACCTTCACTGCACATTCATCGAATGCCAATGAAATACCATGATCCTCAGTTAAAGTAAAATTTGTTCCTGGTTAGACTGACAAGGGTAATTAATGCTCTATAGAAAAAGCCCTGATCCCAGTTACTTTATATTGCATGAAAGAAAATTTCCTATATCCACTCCTCCCTCATCTGTGGTTAATATTGAGTTATGAATCAAACAATGACAGCCCTGCAGAGACAGGCGAAGTGGGGGCTGAGTTAACCCTGGAGCATAAAGCAGATAGCCAGCATTGCAGAAAACAGCACATTCACCTTCCCAGAACAAAGCAAAACATGACTTTTATCATCTCCTGTGGAACAAGAGAAGAATATCCAGGGCCCTTCTGGGACTACTACTTACATTAACATCTGAGTGTGATTTAGCCAGATATATCTCCTCCCTTCCATACCCATATGCCTTGTTTTATTCCCTCATCAATATAAGTCATTTAAAAGCAAACCACACCACTATGGCTTGAAAGGAATAATTATATGGAGCTCACACAGGAGTCACTTACATTAACATTTAAAAATTGTCTAACATTTATTGAATGTTTCTGTATCAAGTACATTACATTGACTAACTCATTTAATTCATCTGACAAGGCCATGGAGTAGGCTCCAATATTATATCTAACAGGTAAACATAGGTTAATTTGCCTGAAGTTCCATAGTTAATAAATAGTCAAGCCAGGTTTAACTTTTAGTCCAACTGAAATCAAACTCTATAATTTTATTGTATAAATAGCTGCAATATAACATAACTCCCAACTGACCACTTACCACATTGCTGGGCAAGTAAAGAGTAGTCTTGCTTCCTTCAGAAAGATCAGTGACATATATATTTATACATATCTAGATATAGATATAGATATACATACATACAAATGTATACATATATATGCATGTACGTGCATGGTGTGTATACACACATACATATGCATGGTGTGTATACACCACTGATCATATATATATATATATATATGTATATATATATATATATATATACACTATGTACTACATTTACAAAGGCCTGTATATACATACATATGTGTATGTGTGTATATCTAGAGTAATCTTATCAGATGAGCAGAAAAATTAAAAATCTATGTACATATGACCATATAAGATGATGTTAAGCAAAATGAACCCCAAGATATGGACACAAGAAGTCTTTCTTTGTTGTTGTTGTTTTTAATGTACTATGTGATTTTTTTTGTTTCCTTTGTATGTTCTTCCCCCTATGGTATATCCCCTGTTGTCACTGTACTTGATTTTGGTGCCTCTAATCTTGTATATACATTTGCCTAATTTGGGGAGGTGAAGAGGCATAACAAAAGCCTGAAACAAGGACCCAGGATGACCCATTGGAACAAAGATACTCACAAGACACTATGTTGGAAATAAACTTTACAACTTCAGGAGAGGTGGGGTGGGGGAAGGTGGAGGAGTGGGGAAGGTGGGAGGGAAGGGAAAGTAGGAGAAAAAAAAGGAGGGGGGTAACAATATTCAACAAGAAATCTCATTACCTTACTTATGTAACTGTAACACCTCTATATACCATCTTTCCAATAAAGTAAAATTTCAAAAACAGAGAGGTAGGAAAAGCTCCAAAAATAAAGTTTCATTAAATCACAAAATTATCTCAAAATAAGAAGTGTTTGTTTCTGTTTTCTTTTGTTAAAAAAAAAAGCACAGATGGTAAAGACAGGAAAAGGAAAAGGGACACTAATACAAAGGACTGAGCAACAAGGAAGGACATTAAAACATATGCTTGTCACCTGCCCAAAAATCTTGTCTTTGCTGGCACAATATGTCCTTCTGTTTTATACACATCTTAAATTCAAGTAGACTTTCAGGAGCACATAGAGCCTATAGCACATAGAGCACATAGAGAGAATCATTATACTTAAATATATTAAGTATATTTTGTACCAAATGGAGATGCTACATTCATATTTCATTGTGTTTACTGCTTACAAAAAAGACCATACCTTCCCCATCAGCCAACTAGGAAAACACTACTGTGAATCAACAGACCTACCACCGACTCATTAAATTAGACTCTCTAAGACAAAACTAAATAAATAAATACATAAAAGTACTACTGGAATCATCTGTAATTGCCTTTTCCAAATCTCTTTTTAATCACTGTCTCTCCTATATACACACACTCATGTGCATACTATAATTTTTAAAAAGGAAGTAGAAGACATAAGCAAACTATATGTGCTATGTCCACTTGTGTACAGTTCATTTTTTCTGTTAAATAAGGCTAGAATCATGCATTGTTGGACTCCCAAGGCCTAACCTGTCACTAGCTCTGAATCATTTCTTTACTGCTTACAGTCTTTTATGTCCCTGATGTCTATTCTGGAAAGGAATTAAAAAAATAATTCTAATAGATGAGTCTACTTTGTGTGTGCTTCACTGAACATTTAGGAACAAAGCCAGAGAGAAAGGACATTGTTCTGGTGGTCCACACTTCACTGAGATCCTTGGACTCTCAAGTGAGAAAAAAATGGCCTAAACAACACAGTTATTAATAAAAGCTCACAGATATGGTAATAAGGGGCATTTGTTTTTTTTCTAGGGCAGTTCCCAAGTCAAACAGAAATAAAGAAATTTTGGGGGGGTTTTTGCTCTGGTTTTTGTTTTGTATTGTTTGTTTGTTTTCTGAGACAAGCTTTCATTGTGTAGCCTGAGATTCTCTTGCCTCCAAAATCCAACACATTGGGCTTTATTATATTGAAGGAAAAGATACATAGCCACAACTCTTCTTCATTATGGACAACATTTTTTTTCTGAACCCTTCTGAGTTCTGCCTGAACAGGTCTACTTAACTGACTCAAAGTGCTATGGCAAGAATCAAAAGAGATTATTTATATGCTAAGAATTATAATTTTCAACTGTTTATTAAGACACTATAATACAAAACAACACATTATAGAATATCAGTGAGACCTTGTAAATACCATGATTATAATTAATCATGAATACCATGATTAGATCAGTAAATAACATTTATAATTAACTCCTTCCACCTTATCAAATATCCATAAGCAGAAGTAACAAAATCAATATGTAAATAAGACTTTCAAGATCTCTATGGTCAGCTACACTCACTCAACTAACAAAGTGTTCCACCATTTTACCTAAATCCCTCAGTACACATGACCGTAGCTCATGCTTCACCATAGGTAAGAACAAATGTAATTTTTTCAATATTGTTTATGAACATTAAAAACTGTTTATGTCAGACACATCCATGTCAAAGAGCAGAAAGTGTGTAGCAATGACAGGTGTGGTTATCATACAATGTTACAATCTTTCTCAAATGACTTCCTCCTGCTCTAACCCTTTCTGCTTATCTCACTAATGGGAGGGAGGGAACTCTTCCCAGTCATTATTCATCTTAATTTCAGAATTGAAAGTAAAGAAGACTATATAGATTGCAGTTAAGTGCTACTTTTTGTTTTTGCTTTGGTTTTTTTTTTTTTTTATCAGTCTTGGGGCTTGAACTCAGGGCCTAGATGCTGACCCTGAGCTCTTTTGCTCGAGGCTAGTACTTTACCACTTTGAGCCACAGCACTGCAGGGCTTTAAGTGCTATTTAAATTATAAATTTTCAATAGAAACAAAGCAAATTAAATGCAAAATCTTGAGCATCTTAAGGAAACTTAGTCAACTATAACACTGAAATCATTCTATTTCTATCTGGCTGACATTTTGTATGCTGACTATACAAAGCTCTTGACTAATGTCAACACTGCATCTTTTTGCCTTAGTATAGTGGTATATACCACCTCTGAGCACCTGGACATCTTACCATGATTATATTTCCTCTGATTAGTAGATAAAAAGATACACCTGCATGGCATCCTATCTACAGTTGTTGCTGGTTGATCCAGAGTAGAACTTTATGCCAAAATTATTTCAGAAATTGAGTCAAGTACTGATGTATTAGCCAAGGTGTCTAGTGCTTCTCCAAAACTTGCTCTTTTCAATGGCTGGAAGTTCAGTTCTTTCTTGAAATCTTCAAGACAGTACAGTATAGGTATAATAAGTTTCTTTTTATCTTGAAACATTTATAATTTGCTTAGCTATTTGTCATGGGAAAATATTTACATAGAAGAGTTTATACAAGTTTATTTATGGCGAGTAATGGGTCTTGAACCAGGGTTGGGGCATTGTCCCCTAGCTTTTACATTCAAGATTGGTTCTCTACCACTTGACCTGTAATTCCATTTCCAGCTTTTTGGTGGTTAATTGGAGATAAGATTCTCGTGGGCTTTTGTGCCAGGGGTTGGTGTTAAAATGTGACCCTTAGATATCAGCCTTCTGAGTAACTAGGATCCCATGAATTGTCATCAGTGTCCAGTGATGTACTTGTTTTTATAATCAGTCCTCCCCAGCAATGTGTCTGGTTCAGGTGCCTATATCTGGTACTTTATTTCCCAGAGTTTGGACTAATCAGCCAGGGTTAAGAACACTAAGGAGCCATAATTCAGAACCACCATTAACAGCCACCTCATACACCTGCTAATCTCTATGCCACACCTGTGCTTCCCACCTTCATGCTCCGTTGTACGTGGATTCTATTACATGGCAGCCTTTCTTCCCATATCTGTTGTGAGTATTCACACAGTCAATAACCAGTGAAGGAGCAACAATGCTACACCGATCAATGTCTGCTTCTGCTCATTATTTATATCCACTTTCAACAAAATCCTCTGTATTATTCCAGCCTGCCCTAATCCCTCTTACATATCATATTTTTATTGTATGTATATAAACATCTAATGGCTATTACAGGTTACCTGAATTCCTCTGTGCTTCAAAAGTTCTCTTTTACTAACATAGCTATAATGGACTACTTAAGAAAAGAAATCATATTTTTTACATCATTGTAGTTTTGAGTATAAATAACAAATGTGTATTTATTGAAGGGGATATGAAGAATAACATCATTAACTTTAGTCTTGCAGGAAAAAAATTTAATGATGAAAATATTTCCAACCTCTGATGTATACTTCCTGTATAATGATCTTCCCATATTAGAAGAATCCGTGGATAAATGAGTATTTGATAGTTGGACAATGATTTTTATAGAAAATTCATTTATTAAATTCTATCTTAGATACAGATTTAAAAAGAGGTGAGAGAAAATTATGAAAGGGGTGACATTATCAATATATATTATGCTTATAAATTGATATATTGAATGGAAACCTGTTGTACAACTACTAAAATGTTTTTTAATATTTTTAAAGAAATTAAATAAAAAATAAAAGACTTAACTGTTCACTTCTTATTACATTTAATCTTATAAAAATGCACTAAATAATAAACTGAACAGTTTGGGGATGGATGAGGTGCCTATAAGTAGTGGTGTTTATTTGAAGTTAAGAAGCCAGAGGGTTTCGATCAATTATTTAGAAACTTGGTAGATTGGCTTTAAAGGAAATAAATTAAGAGTCCAAAGAATCTTTAGTAAGACATGTAACCAAGAATAAAGTTATAGAAAAAGTGAAAATGAAGCCGGGCGCCAGTGGCTCATGCCTGTAATTCTAGCTACTCAGGAGGCTGAGACTGAGGATCGCAGTTCAAAGCCAGCCCGGGCAGGTAAGTCCATGAAACTATTATCTCCAATAAACCAGCAGAAAACTGGAAGTGGTGCTGTAGCTTAAGTGGTAGAACGCTAGCCTTGAGCTAAAGAGCTGAGGGCCAACACCCAGGCCCAGAGTTCAAGCCCCATGACCGACAAAAGAAAAAAAAATAAAAAGGAAAGAAAGAAAAGAAAAAGTGAAAATGAGTTGAGAAAAAGAGAAAAAAAAAGGAAAGAAAGAAAAGAAAAAGTGAAAATGAGTTTGTGGATTTCTCATCTAAAGTTACTAATGTTCTGCTGCATTGCTGAAACTCTAGGGATATGCTATTACATAGTATGTTATTTAGTAAACGAAGAGTTAAAAATGAAACCTTCATAGGCAGGAACTTTTTGAAAAAAATCCCGAGGGAACAAAAATATAGGAGAGCGACTTGACAAATAGGATTACATCAAAATAAAAAGTTTCTGAGCATCAAAAGACATAGTTACTAAACTAGAAAGATAGTTAACAGACACAGTTACTAAACTAGAAAGATCTTTACCAGACATACATCTGCCATAGTTACTAAACTAGAAAGATCTTTACCAGACATACATCTATCAAAGCCCTAATATCCAAAATATTCAAGGAGCTCAAGAAATTAACTCCCCCCATTACCAATAAATAAATCAATAAATGGGCAAAGGAGCTAAAGAGAAACTTTCCAGATGAAGCAAAAATGGCAAATAAACATGAGGAAATGTTCAACATCCCTAGCCATAAAGGAAATGCAAACCAAAACAATTTGGAATTCCATCTCACTCCAGTTAAATTGGCCAACCTTGAGAATTCAAACAGCAAATACTAGCAGGGATGGGAGGGTGGGAAGGAACTTTATTTCATGGTTGATAGGAACGTAAACTACTCTAGAAGGTGGTTTGCATATTCCTCAAAAAAGTAGAACTTTCCCATGACCCAGCCATACTACTCTTGGGCATCTACCCAGAATATTAGTCAGGATATAGTAAAGACACTTGTGCATCTATGTCCATTGCTACACCATTCACAATAGCCAAGTTATGGAAACAGCCCAGATGCCCTACAATAGATGAGTGGATCCAAAAACCTGTGGTACATATACATAATAGAATTTTACTCATCCATTAGAAAGAATAATATTGTGTTATTTACAAGAAAATGGAGTTTTGGACTTAGAACAAATAATGTTAAATGAGGTAAGTGAAATTCAGAGAGACAAATGGAGCATGGTTTCTCCCGTAAGTATAAGCTAGATCTAAAATACAACAGACTCTGATACCTTAGAAGACAGGAGGATACCCTCAGGGGAGGAACCCAAAAGTATAACTCCTCTGAACATTTCAAATACTATTCATCCACAAAAATTCCAGGAAATGGAAACATGTTTTGTTGTTTTTAGTGTTGTCTTGTTTTTTGATTGTTTGTTTTTGTTTAGCACAGAGGGGGAGGAAGGCACAGAAAGGTGAACAAATGTAGTCATGATATTCAGTATACACAATGTGGAAAATTAACTGTATAACTTGTGGGCAAGGACAGGAGAGGGAAATTGGAGGAAAGCAAAGGAAGGCATTATATTGGCCACAAAATAAATGTACTCATTACCCAATTTACGAAATGGTAACCCGTTGTACATTTCAATAATGACAATAAAATTATGCTTAATTTTTAAGACAATTAAAAGTAAAAAGATAAACTTTAGATTTGAGGCACTAAAGAAATATATCACATAGATATGAATCACAACTCGCTTTTTGTGAGTCAGAAATCTGTCAGTGTATTCACTGGTTTCTTTTCAGGTTCTCATGAGAAAAAATCCAGGTGTTGACTGGGCCACATTCGTCTCTGGAGCATGGAGTTCTTTTTAAGCTTAGAGTGCTATTCAGTTGTGTGATTCATTCTTAATATTTGCTGGCTTCTAAGCAAGAGGCTACTCTTTATAACCAAGTCTTCTCAAAAATGAAAATTGTATGAGAACAGTAAAACTACAGATACAATAAAGAGTTTTATCAGAGAAATCAAAGCTCCCTTGAGACACTTTAGTTTCTCAGGGACTAAAACTTCCTAAACACTCCTCTGACACTCACATAGGATGATGATTGTGGTGGTCAATGGCCAATAGTGAGGAACTTGACTGATTAAAATATATAAAATAATGATCCCTACCCCAAATGTATCTGTAGATATGGCCTGTCTGTAAATATGGCCATATAAGGTGCTAAAAATAATTTATACTCCCGTGTAGGGTAATAATCATGTTGTTTAAGTCAGCAATAGCAATATCAAGACTCATTGTAAAGATCCTAGTCACTAAATATTTGCACCCTCTATTTCAAGAATGAAGATCTTTCATCAAATTTTACATTTCAAGACCAAAGGATTTTCAGTTTCTACAAGTTCAGGGGCTTTCAGAGCACGGTAATGGTTATAACCCACCATATATTTAGACAGGTCAGTTCTTTTGTTACTATATAATCTCCTCAGCACTGGCCAAAATAAAATGAAACAATGGGCTTCAAAAGAAAGTGATGTGTGTAAATATGCATTTACAGAGAAGTGACAAAGGAAATTTGAACAAATTGCTATAAAGAACAGAACAAAGGACAGTAATTTCCCCTGAGGAACGCTGGAGAATAAATGCCAGAATCAAGGGAAAGTCACACAAAAGGAAAAGTATAAAGTTACATATTTGTATAAAAATATTGAACCAAAGCAAAAACTACAAATTCCCGAGAGACATTTAATGTAGTAGGACAAATTCAGAGATCAATAAAAAGATCACTTATCATCAATAAGCAGAAAACTAAAAGTAGGTCCTCATTTGTCATCATGTACTAATATCAATTCAAAGTGGATGAATGTTAGACTCAAAACTTTGAAATTACTGCAAAAGAGACACACTAGAACTTACAGTAAAGGTAGAAACTTCTTGAAAAGAGTACCAACAGATAGGAGAGAGACTTGACAAGTGTAGCTACATCAACATAAAAAGTTTCTGCACAGGTAAGGACATAGTTACCAAAGTAGAAAGACAGTCAACAGATTGGGAGAAGATCTTTACCAGCAATACGTCAGACAAAGGGCGAATATATCAAGAAACTAATCCTTTCCAAACCTAATAAACCAATCACTACTTGGGAGCTAAGGAGAGACTTCTCAGAAGAAGTAAGAATGGAAAACAAAAAACAAAAGTAAACAAACAAAAAAACCATGAGGAAATGCTCATCATCCCTGGCCATTAAGGAAATGCACATCTAAACAACTCTGAGATTTTATCTTGCTCCAGTTATAGACTGGCCAACATCGTGAATTTGAACAACAACAAATGTTGGTGGGAATGTGGGGGGAAAAGAACCATATTATACTGTTGATGCACTGGACAGTAGTCTGCAGGCTCCTCAAAAAATTTGAATAAGATCCTCCCTTACAACCCAACCATTCTACTCCTGGGCATCTACCCTGAACATCAAGAGCCACAATATGATTTAAAAAAAAAAACACCTATACATCCATGTTCATTGTTGCATTATTCACAATAGCTGAGATAAGGAAACAGCCCAGATGCCCCCCCCCCCCAACAGATGAGTGGATCCAAACAGTGTAGTACCTATACACAACTGAATCTTACACAGCTATTAGAAAGGATAAAAATATGTTATCTGCAGGGAAATGGAGAAAAGTAGAACAAATCATGTTAAGTGAGGCAAGCCAAGCTCAGAGAGACAAATAGCACATTCTCTCTGATATGTGGAAATTAGATCTAAAATACACTGGGATATGATCAATTATACAGAATTCTAGACACACACACACCAAAAGAGGACACTCAGGAGAGAAACACAAAGGTGCAACGCCTATATGTCTCTTATATTTATATAAAATAATATATATGTGTGTATATATATACATCCAAATGAACCCCAAGACATGGAAACAAGAGATACCTTTTAATTTTTATTTCTTGATGGTTCTGTCTTCTTTTCTTTTTGTATGGTATATTCGCATGTATATCTTGGGAGGGGAGGGGAGGGCACAGAACTCCAGAAAAGAGGGTGGAAAAGTGCAGCAATGGATCACTGGACACTGATGAACATAAACTATGCAAATAGTAAGTGGAGACGGGAGGGGAAAACTGGGAGAAAGTGGGAAAGGGAAGACACTGTATGAAAGGAAATATACTCATTACCTCATTCATGTAAAAGCAACAAAATAAATAATAATTTTTTTAAAAAAGAACACCAACCAAAATAAAAAGATTACATATGCCAAAGGCTTTTTATAAACACAGAGCTTTCGCGGGCCAAACGTTACTGTTGTGAGCTTGGCATCAGATAACACTAGTGTTTTTTTCCCAGACCAGTTTGCATGCTTTTTGTTCTGCAGTAGCAACTTTCATTGATGCTTTATTGGCACATCACCTTCAAACAACATTGATCCAAGCAGACACCAACACAGAATTACAGAAGGAGCTCACACTGAGTCATCCCTGGAAAAGGAAGACCAACAAAGACACAGTGCAAGCCAAAGTAGACAGGAAGTATGTGGGCACAGGTTGTGGGAGAAGATGTCAGCTCTGTGAGTCAACACCTGGAAAGGTCAGTACAGAGACTGAAAACGCAGAGGCACAAAGGACAAATGTGGAAAGAAATGGATGAGAACAAAGAATGGAATACAGATGCTAAGTTACAACACAGAGAAGGAAAAACGGAAAGAAAAACAGGTAGTATCCTAAAAAATAGCTGTTAGCAGAGGCTAAATGCAGACAGTGATCATCTACAATACTCAGTGGAGTAAAAGTGCATTGTTTATCTTTTGAGTTTCTTTGGACTGTCCATTCAGTATGCTCTATGGAACAAAATGACCAAGAAATAATTTTGATTTTTTTAAAAGAAGAAAATAAAATTATTTCCCCCTCCATTCATTCTACAACTTTTCCTCTCCATTTTGAGGTTTCAGAGAGATTTCTCTCTGGTTAAAAACACACTTAAAACAAGTAACCTGTTATGATCATTCCAATGTTTTTAGAGTATTTCCTGTTTTTTCTGATGAAAAAAAATTGAAACTGCAGAGGGAAGCATGGTTTAACACAACTAAAGGTGATTTGTGTGTGTGTGTGTGTTGGTTGTAAGGTCTGAACTCTGAGCCTGGGCACTGTCCCTCAGCTCTTCAGCTCAAGACTAGCACTCTACCACTGGAGCCACAGCACCACTTCGGGCTTATTCTGCTTATGTGGTGCTGAGGAATCAAACCCAGGGCCTCATGCATGCTAGGCAAGCACTCTACCACTGAGCCACCTTCCCAGCCCTAAAGATGATTTCTTTAAAGGTGATTTCTGTCATCTTAAAATCAAGAAACAATCCCTCATAGAGTAGCTGAGAACTGAGCAGTTCCTATCGGTGGTTATATGTAGCTGAGGGCCCATTTCTTCTGGCTTTGGAGCCAGAAGAATGCAATAGTAATATTATCAGTATCCGGACTTGTCAAAGCAGCCACAACACATTGCTGTTGTTATAACTAATAGTCTGGTCTTTGAAGTTTTGCCATAGAGGAGGTGGAAGCAAGCGTGCTATGTCTTCTAACAGGAGGCAACTCGTTTCTTATAAATGTTGAGAGAGGCAACAAAGCATCTTCTGTAGTCATCTTCTTTCCCTAACCTCTATTAAGAAAGGTTGTCTGGTTTCCCTGAATTTTATAAAATTATATAATATCCCAGCTATATGGACCTACCTACAAAGGGAATTCAGCCCAGTATCTTATTCATTGTGTACGCCCATTAAATAGAAATCAAATATAGATCCATAAAAATGAAGAAAAATTACATTCTTTCATTTGATTATTAAGTTTATGA
This sequence comes from Dipodomys spectabilis, assembly GCF_019054845.1. Taxonomy (NCBI): domain Eukaryota; kingdom Metazoa; phylum Chordata; class Mammalia; order Rodentia; family Heteromyidae; genus Dipodomys; species Dipodomys spectabilis. Next base: position 949,999 of record NW_024870694.1, on the reverse strand, counting down.
TCACATAAATTCTAATTTTCCTAGATGAACAATTACAAGATGCAAGTGTCAGGACACTGCCCCGCTTTCTGTGTGGGTCAAACATGCCAAGATTCCTCTGATAAATATACCCGAGGATGAAACAAAAATTATAACCTGATCAAATAAAAAGAGAAACCAAACAAGACATTAGACTGTGAAACAAGAAGAGCATGGTTGTTCTAGGGTGCTTTCTGTCTGCAAGAGAATAGCTCAGGGATTTTGTGTAGAACTCATAGGCCTCATCCACTTGCAAGGAGAAAGGTCAGGTAACTTGACTTTTCCTAGCAATTATTTGAATATTTAGAATGTCCAAAATCTAACAGGCAATGCTTTCTTTTGCTGAAAAGCTCTGGTTACCACAAAAAAAAAAAATGACAAGGTCTGGTTTAGGAAGTTTCTGTCTTCAATCTCTCATTGTCTTGTAATACCATTTTGGTTTTCCTTAAACACAAGACTTTCATATTGTTCTTTTTTTTTTTTTTTTTTGTCGGTCGTGGGGCTTGAACTCTGGGCCTGGGCGCTGTCCCTCAGCTCTTCAGCTCAAGGCGAGTGCTCTACCACTTGAGCTACAGCGCCACTTCCGGTTTTCTGGTGGTTTATTGGAGATAGGAGTCTCACGGTCTTTCCTGCCCGGGCTGGCTTTGAACCGCGATCCTCAGATCTCAGCCTCCTGAGTAGCTAGGATTACAGGCGTGAGCCACCAGCGCCCGGCTCTCTCATATTATTCTTAAAACCTCCTACAGGTCTCATACTCTCCTCTGCTACTTTTCCAGGTGCCTGACTACTCTTCTCTTGTATTTTTTTTTTTTTGATTGTCTTTGTACATTCTTGATCGTGAGTCTATTTACAAAATAGCTTGCAGCTTTCTCAGTGCAGGTACTTGAGTGTCTAACAAGACTCTCTATTTTCTTTCTCCTCTAAATTATTCACAATTGCACTCAGAATTCTATTTATTTTACAAATCCTCCAGTCCTTTCAACTACAGAATGATATTTCTTCTACAGTGTCTATTGTGGGAGGAGGAATGAAGTTATGTTACAGTGGAAAGACGTATCAGAGATACTGAGGTGCACAAGGGGGCATGGGTTGATGGTCAAATACATATTACAATAGGCCTTCCAGACTAGGTAGCAGCTCAGGAGAAATCTTGCATGGAACATGGGCTGGTTTAGTGCTTTGCTTCTGCCAACCAGGCTCTTAAGATGAGTGGTTCTAATTTTTGCTGGAACAAATCGCAAGTCTCAATGACTCATGCATATTTGGGTAGATTTAGAGTGGATTCATTTACAAATGTCAGAAATGCTAAAAGCCTACAGCAGGTATCAAAACACAAATAAATGCTAGTGAAAGGCAGGAAATGAGTAACTCAAAGGGATATAGGACAATAATAGTGACTGATGAAGGTTATACTTAATTGGGAAGGAAGATCATAATCATAACAAGCACTGATACAGAACTTTTGTACCAAGCATGATATGATTTATATGTATTAAGTTATTTAACCCAGAAAATAACCCCATGAGGGAGTTTTCCTTCTTAGCCTCCCAATTCAAAAGTTAAAAAAATTGATATATAAGTAATTACAGGTTACAAAAGCACATCCTCCAAATAAAGGGAACATATATTTTTCAACTAATTGTTGGCATTGTAAGGTATCTGATGTTGTCAAATCTTCTGATTTTAGGAGTTCAAATTTATATATATGATTTGTTATTCTTCATTTTATTCATGTGGCCAAACATAGCCTACATTAAGCCCAGAAGTCAATGGGTTTTGTTTTCTTGGGGTATGGAGTTTTAAATATAAATATAAATATATATATATATATTATATATATATATATACATATATATACATATATATATATATATATATACACTATGCTTTCATGGAAGGATCTTCCATAACAATTTTATCGCTAACAGTTAGCATTTCTTCATTTTCCTTTTAGAACATTCTTAAAAGTAACAAGGAGAAGGATTTCTTATGAATGAGTAAATTAATGAATGGATAAAATTTCTGGAGTATAGATCCTTTGAATATATACACATAGCACACCATTAATACAATAGCAATTTCTGAGTTCCAGAATGAAACCAAAACATGTGGAGAGCAAGCAGAAGTAGATTCAACAGATAAAGAGCAACTTCTATGAGTAGGTGTTTCAAATCCTTCCCGGAATCTTCTGCAAATAAAAATCATCATAGGCCGGGCGCTGTGGCTCACGCTTGTAATCCTAGCTACTCAGGAGGCTGAGATCTGAGGATCACAGTTCAAAGCCAACCTGGGCAGGAAAGTTCGTGAGACTCTTATCTCCAATAAACCACTAGAAAACTGGAAGTGGAGCTGTGGCTCAAACAGTAGAGCGTTCGCCTTGAGCTGAAGAGCGCAAGGACAGCACCCAAGCCCAGAGTTCAAGCTCCGTGACTGACAAAAAAAAAGAAAAAATCATTATAATATTTTTTACCATCTTTTGAAATGAGATAATGCTGAAACCACACTACTATCTTTAATCTACTAGCCACTCAATCCCTACATATCAAAAAGCTCTATAAGTGTTCCAGAATTCTAATTTGACTCTCCAACACCCTTCTAGGTATCTGTACATTTCCAAAGATAATATTCTCATAAAGAATATACGATGAAAACACAGAAACTGTCAGAGTCTAGATCCTTTCTATTCATTCACTGGTTCATTCATTCAGAGACAGTCTCCCTGTATAGTCCAGGCTGGCCTCTATCTCACAATCCTCATGACTCACTTCTTAATTGCTGGGATTGCATAGAAACCATATCTGGGTTGTTTGTTTTAACTGTAATCTGTCAATAAAGATGACAAATGAAACTCACTGCAAACTTTGGAGTAATATAGGATAGATTGGGGAGAAAATGACAGTTAACAAAGAGGTCAATCTGAATTAATAATTTTATTTACATGTGTGTAACGCCATGGTAAAACCCCTTAGAACAATTAGAATACACTTAAAAAATAAATGACAAGAATGTAAAACATGTTTTGGGTGGGAGCAGAGAGTGTAAATTAGAGGGGGAAGGACGGTGCATGGTGTTTTGTTTTATGTATTTGCCCTTCTTTCTCCAGTTCCTGTCCCTTGAGGATAATGAATGGGTCTTCTTATTACTGTAAACCTAGGATGCAGCAAGTTACTGACAGATGCATAGAGAGCAGTCAGAAGAAGTTAGCTTAATAAATGGATGAGTAGATGCTACTATATTCCCTTTGGGAGACACAAGGGACAGCTAATATCTCTTCCTAGACACCATTTGTCTGAGGCTGAACTCTGCCACAAAGGGAAATAGGACTTCCTCAATGACCTCAGTGACTTTTGATGGAAGTAAAAAGGGGACTCTGTGCTCTTAGACAATTTCTTTCTATGATAATGGACTCTTAATGAAAGTACAATTGTTTTTTACAAAGATGACTCATAAAATACCTGTTATACTCATTGATTTTTTTACAGATAATCTGTTCTGTCTAAACAGGGGTCATAGGATAGAAAAATAAAACTTTTTTTTTAATTTGGCCCTTCTCTAGGATTTGGATTAGAACTGGGCTTCTTTAACTGCACTTTGTTTGATAGTGTCCTATGGAACAATTTGGTATAGATGTTTGCTTTTCTTACTGCTCTTCTGCCCCCACCCCGGGGTTCTTTATTAAAGTTCCTTTTCTAAAGTTAATCTAGTCTCAGTTTTAGAATGACAAAGTAATTAGTCTTCCTAATGTTTAGTTCATAAAGAACAGCAGTATTAGCAGAAATAAAAATATAAGAACCTGAAAGGCATATATGCCTATCCTTTGAAAATCTAAGAAAATATCAGTAAGAAAGACATAAAATTTGTCATAAACCTCTTCAATAGGCATTGTATTTAACTTTTCTTCCAGCAATCTCATGCCTACAACCTCAATTCTAAACCTCATCTTTCCCAACTATTATTTCATTATCTTCTGAATGGTCTCCCAAAGTCCAAATCGATTTCACCCATATTTTGAGTTACATTTACCATTCTCCAAAATGTTATCTTTGAAAAATTATTCTACTGCTACCAGCTTAAGCTTTTGCCCCATTCCTTTGATTAAAATTCCTCAAGATCCATGAAGGCAATATTAATTCTCCAAGCCCTAAAATTAGATAAAAGGTACAAAAAATACATGCATCATAAATCTAGATGTAAAAAAAATCATCATTGTGAAACACAAGCAAACTGAAGATAGTGAAATAGAAGCAGATTATATACTACAAATAAAATGTGTTTAATCTAGAAATGCAAGATTGTTTCAGCTTATGAAGACCAAGCAATGTAACCTATTAGTAGGATAAAGGAAAAACACCATATGATTATCTCAATAGGTACAGAAAAATATCAACCAACTTTTCATGACAAATACTTTAAATTGGGAACAGAAGAAAACACCCTCAGGTTGATAAAGGACTTCTACTAAAACACTCACTCCTAATATTATACTTAATGCCCAAATAGTAAATACATTTACCTAATTTGAAGAATAAGACAGGCCATACACTCATATTATTCCTTCTAGAAAACATTGTATTGAAGATTTTGCTAGGGAAAGCATCCAGATAGGAAAGAAAGTAATTTTATGCTTTATTATTGTCAAGGAGTTACAGTTAGACAGTAAGATAATAAGTACATTTCTTGTCAAATTTCTTACCCTTTCCTCATTTTTCTCCTTTTTTCTCTCCCCCACCCCCTCACAAGTTGTACAAATTATTTCCGACATATTGCCTTGTATATATTGCTGCTGCATTGGTTCCTGCCTAATGAGACAAAACTATATATTAAAATAAAGTGATCGTATACGTCTGAGTCAAGCAGAAAAGGTCAGATAAGTTGATGTTAGGGAAATGAACCCTTAGATATGTATTCAATTTTTTTTTCTTTCATGCGATTGTTTCTAACACATTTATAAGATAATTTCTTTGTTGCTTGGTATGTCCCTCCTCCACGGTATAAGCCCTGCTTTCACTGTATTTGATGTTGGTATAATTTGTGGAGGGGAAGGGGAAAAACAATCGTTTAAATAGGGATACAGGGGGGGACCAAGATGGCGACGGGGCAGTAGGGAAACGCCACAGCTCTCTCCAACCAAAAAGAGAGTTCGAGTTCCAACCTTTAATCTCCCCAAGAGACCGACAACAACAAAAAGACGAACACTCAGAGAAAAACCAGAGGTGGAAAATAACAAAAAAAAGAAAGAGAGGAAAAGAAGAATTTCAGAACAGAGAAGAGCGAAGACCCCTCCCCCAACCTTTACTGGCCGCGCGGCAGTGCGCCAAGCCGCCGGCCAGCCGGCCCGGCTGGGCTGCCGGAGCCACAGAGACACAGGGGGCTGCTTGCAGATCACCAGGTACCGGATTGCAGAACAGCGGATCGCCAGGAACAGAGAAACCTACCAGCCGGGAGTCTCCAGGAGGATCCCACCCCACCCATCACTCTCCACCGGAGCAGAGAGGCTCCATTCCGCCAAAGCCGCCCGGCACCAGCAGCGCCACAAAGGGACCTGTCCGCAGACCACCCGCCCAATCGCAAACGCAACGACCCAGCGGGGGGCCGCCCAACCCAGCCCGCAACCACCCCAACTGAACTCGGACTGCAACAACAACTGACGGACTGCAACAACAACTGACGACCTACAGGGTGAGTACCCATCAGGGGACAGGGAATCCATCAAGGGAGACCAGAGCTGGAGGGAATCCCCAGACCCTGACCTAGACTCCCTACCCCAACACCCGGACCACAGGACCCACTAAAACTGGGAACTGTTCGAGAGCTCCACCAGCCGGTGGAGCACACTCTGCTGGCCAGGCCAGAGCAAGAGCGCCCCTGGAAGGGAGTTTAAATGCTCAAGCCAGGAACAGTGCCCCTGGGTCAAGACTACCAACAGTAGAAGAAATTTGAACTGTGTCCTCCAGGCTGCATAACCAAGGTGGTATACACATTAGCACAGGCCTAACGAGCGCGCTCCAGGCTGGGGCCGGAACCAGGCCAGGGGACCGGCGCCTGAACAAAGCAAAAAGGGTCAGAAGTGGGGCTGTGGCTCAAATGGTAGGGTGCCAGCCCTGAGCTGAAGAGCTGAGGGACAGCACCCAAACCTAGAGTTCAAGCCCACAACCAGCCCAAAACAAACAAACAAAAGCACATCAGGAGCCCATAGCAGACTCCAGTATTTGGGAGAGTGCATCCAGAGCATCTGATCTTCCCAAGAGCACCCGCAGGAGCAAACACAAGCAGTCTAGGCTGCTCAACCCTTCCAAAGGCGGGAATTGCTACAGCAGAGAGCTGAGAATCCTAAGTGAATAGCAGCTGGAAATAGGCTCCCAACAGAATCCAGATCAGGCACAGACTCTCTCTACCAATACAGAATCAGCAACCAAGCAAAGACAGACACACCAAAACAATATTGAAGAGCAGTCTCCTGAACCCCCATGCGAAAATCACAGAGAAAAATCACAAGGTTTACCACTACCCAGGACAGCAAGCTCACCTCAAAAGCCAGCAGCCACGCAGGGGAGAGCCCCAGTGGGAGCAAAGCAGGAATGGAAGACAAAAACTACATCCAAGGGTTGCTGGAGGCAATGACTCAAGAAATAAAGCGAGAAATGGATCAGAAATCGAAAGAGCACAAGGATGAACTATCAAAAGATATACAGGATATCAAACAAAAATTGGATGCAAAAATAGAAGCTGCACAAACCTCAGTAAGAAGTGAGATAAACGCCAAATTAGAGGTAATGCATACTGATCTCACCTCATTGAGAGGTGAGATCAGTACTCTGAGAACCAACATTGAATCCATAAAGGGATCCATTTCCACCATGCAAACCACAATAGAAGCCACGGTCAACAGAGTGAATGAAATGGAAGGTAGAGTGTCAGATACAGAAGACAGAATACACCAACTGGACCAAAAAGTGACAGATATGGAAAAATCACTCAAATTAAACCAAAGGGAAATTCAAGAGCAAGCAGATAATGCTAAAAAATTTAACCTTAGCATAATCGGAGTGGACGAAGGTGAGGAATTCCAGAGCAAGGGAATGCAACACCTATTTAACAAGATAGTCAATGAAAATTTTCCCCACCTCAAAAACGACCATCTTAACTACATCACAAAAGCTTATCGAACACCCAACAAGCAAGATCCCAGGAGAAACACTTCTAGGCACATAATAGTAACAATGATGGATCTGAATAATAAGGAAACAATCCTGCATGCAGCAAAAATGAAGAAGGAGCTATACTACAACGGGAAAAAAATTAGAATCACTGCAGATCTCTCCACACAAACAATGAATGCAAGAAAAGCCTGGGAAAGCACCATACCAGCCCTGAGAGCCAATAACTGCCAACCCAGACTGATATACCCGGCAAAGCTAGCATTCACATTCGATGGAGAACTGAAAACTTTTAATAGCAAAGAAAAACTAAATGAATACATAAACATTAAGCCAGCATTACAAAGAATTCTAAGAGGGGGGACACAACCTGAAGAAAGCAACCAGGAACTGGGACCTGCCCCAAACAGGCATTACTCAAAGTCTAACTGAGCAAGCACAGGAGGAAAGGAAAGAAGAAAAACTTAGGAAAACGGAATGGCAGGGACAACAATGCATCTCTCTATACTTTCTCTTAATATTAATGGGCTGAATTCACCAATTAAAAGAAAACGAACTGAGGACTGGATCAGAAAACAAGACCCATCCATCTGTTGCCTTCAGGAGACCCACCTCTCAGCCAAACATACAAACAAACTCAGAGTGAAGGGGTGGAAAAGGATCTACCAATCAAATTCCCCCAATAAGAAAGCAGGTGTAGCTATCCTGATATCTGACAAAATAAACTTTTCATTAAAATCAGTACAGAAAGACAAGGACGGACACTACATATTAATAAAGGGAACAATCCAAGAGGAGGATATAACCATCATCAACTTATATGCCCCAAATATTGGTGCACCCAGATATGTTAAACAAATGCTCTCAAACTTACAGAATAAAATAGATCCCAATACGATAATACTAGGAGACTTTAACACGCCACTCTCACCAAAGGACAGGTCTACCAACCAGAGGATTGGCAAAGAAGCTACCGAATTAAGTGAGGCCATACTTCAAGCGGAATGAACTGACATCTACCGAGTATTTCACCTTAAAACAATACAGTACACATTCTTCTCAGCAGCTCATGGAACTTTCTCCAAAATAGACCATATCATAGTTCATTCAAGGAACTTAAGCAAATACAAAGGGATCGACATAATCCCCTGTATCCTATCTGACCACAGTGGAATCAAGCTAGCTCTCAATAACAAAGCATACCGCAGAAATTTCTCTAATACATGGAAATTGAACAGCACACTCCTTAACAAGGCCTGGGTAACAGAAGAGATCAGAGAAGAAATAAAGCATTTCCTAGAACTCAATGAAAATGAAAACACCTCACAAAGAAACTTGTGGGACACAGCAAAAGCAGTCCTGAGGGGCAAATTTATTGCCCTCAGTGCCCACATCAAGAGAATGGAGACAGACCAAGTAAATAATCTCATGTTGCAACTAAAACAGCTAGAAAAACAAGAAAAAATGGGACCTAAAGCTACTAGACGAAGCCAGATAACCAAATTGAGAGCAGAGATTAACCAATTAGAAAATCAGAAAACCATAACCAAAATAAAGCAAACAAAAAGCTGGTTCTTTGAAAAAATAAACAAAATTGATGGCCCGTTGGCAAGATTAATTAAAAAAAGAAGAGAGGAAACCCATATTAATAGGATTAGGGATGCCACGGGAAACATCGCAACACGTACCCAAGATATCCAAACAATTCTAACAGACTACTTTCAAAAGCTGTACTCTCTAAAAGAAGAAAATCTGGCGGAAATGGATGCATTTTTAGAGAAATACAAGTTACACAAACTGAGCAAAGAAGAAGTTAACCAATTAAATAAGCCAATATCCTATAATGAGATACAGGAAGCTATCAAAAGTCTTCCAACAAAAAAAAGCCCAGGACCAGATGGATTCACAGCAGAATTCTATAAGACCTTTAAAGAAGAACTAATACCCATACTCCTCAAGCTCTTCAGAGAAACAGAGAAGGAGGGAGCTATCCCAAACTCATTCTACGAAGCCAATATCACACTCATCCCCAAACCAGGCAAAGACCCAACCAAAAAGGAGAATTACAGGCCAATCTCCTTGATGAACACAGATGCAAAGATCCTTAACAAGATTCTAGCTAACAGAATCCAGAAACACATAAAAAAAATAATACACTATGATCAGGTAGGCTTCATCCCAGAGACACAGGGATGGTTTAACATACGTAAGTCAATAAATGTAATCCAGCATATCAACAGAGCCAAGGTCAAGAATCACATGATTATTGCCACAGATGCAGAAAAGGCCTTTGATAAAATTCAACATTCATTCATGCTAAAAGCTCTGGAGAAAATAGGAATAGAAGGAACATTTCTAAAAACAATAAAAGCCATTTATGACAGACCAATAGCCAATATTATACTTAATGGGGAAAAGCTACAACCAATCCTCCTAAAAACAGGAACAAGGCAAGGATGTCCACTGTCTCCACTCCTCTTCAACATAGTCCTAGAACCCTTAGCCAGGGCAATAAGGCAAGAAAAAGACATTAAAGGGATCCGCATAGGGAAAGAAGAAGTGAAACTATCCCTTTTTGCAGACGACATGATACTATACCTCCACGAACCCAAAAACTCCATCCCCAAACTTTTAGAAATCATAAGTCACTTCGGCAAAATAGCAGGATACAAAATAAACCCACAAAAATCAGTTGCCTTCCTATACACTGATAACGCACAGGAAGAGAGGGAAATAAAGGGAGCAACCCCATTCACAATAACCTCCCAAAAAATAAAATATTTAGGAATTAACCTAACCAAAGATGTAAAAGAACTATTTAATGAGAACTATAAAAAGTTAAAGAAAGAAATTGCAGAAGACACTAGGAAATGGAAAGACCTCCCATGCTCCTGGATAGGCCGACTTAATATAGTAAAGATGGTGATACTTCCAAAACTAATATACAAATTCAATGCAATTCCTATTAAAATCCCAATGACGTACATCACTGAAATACAGAAAACAGTCCAAAAATTTATATGGAACAACAAAAGACCTAGAATAGCCAAAACAATTCTAGGGGATAAAGACAATATGGGAGGGCTATCCATGCCGAACTTCAAACTCTACTACAGAGCTATAATCACAAAGACAGCATGGTACTGGCACAAAAACAGACCCGAAGACCAATGGAACAGAATAGAAGATCCAGATATAAATCCACAGGCCTACAGCCAGCTGATATTCGACAAAGGAGCCAAAGACATACAATGGAAGAAACACAGCCTCTTCAACCGCTGGTGCTGGGAAAACTGGGCAGCCACATGCAGAAAACTAAAAGTGGACCCCAGCCTATCACCATGCACCAACATCAACTCAAAATGGACTAAAGACCTTAACATTAAACCTGAATCTCTGAAACTACTGCAGGACAGAGTAGGAGATACACTTGAACTAATAGGCACAGGAAGGAACTTCCTGAACAGAGTCCCAGGGTCACAACAAGTTGGAGAGAGACTCGACAAATGGGACTACCTTAAAATAAAAAGCTTCTGCACAGCTAAATCTATCGCAACTAAGCTAGAAAGACAACCAACTAATTGGGAAAAAATATTTACCAGCAATATATCAGACAAGGGGTTAACATCCTGTATATACAGGGAACTCAAGAAACTAATCCCTCCCAAACCTAACAAACCAATTACTAAATGGGCAAGGGAACTAAAGAGGGACTTCTCAAATGAAGAAATAAAAATGGCAAAGAAACACATGAGGAAATGTTCATCATCCCTGGTGGTGAAGGAAATGCAAATAAAGACAACCCTGAGATACCACCTTACCCCAGTCAGAATGTCCCACATCCACAAATCAGCCAACGACAAATGCTAGAGGGGATGTGGAGAAAGAGGAACCCTATTACACTGCTGGTGGGAATGTACACTTATACAACCACTTTGGAAAGCAGTCTGGAGGGTCCTTAGAAAGCTAAAGATTGACCTCCCTTACGACCCAGTCATACCACTTCTAGGCATCTACCCTGAACAACAGGAACCAATATACAAGGACACGTGCACCTCCATGTTTATTGCAGCACTGTTCGCAATAGCTAGGATATGGAAACAACCTAGGTGCCCCACCACAGATGAATGGATCCAAAAATTGTGGTATCTATACACAATGGAATATTATGCAGCCATTAGAAATGACAAAATAATGGCATTTGCAGGGAAATGGATGGAGCTAGAAGGAATCATGTTGAGCGAGGTAAGCCAAGAACGAAGAGACAAACGGTACATGGTCTCCCTCATAAGTGGATGCTAAATCCAAAAGGTTAGGTGATACGACAAAACTAACAGGACTTAAGAAACAAAGAACTCCCGCTCATCTGGTTGAACCACTACTAAATATCCTCATGCTGCTGATCACAAATATGGTATATAACATGTGAACACTGTTATATATTACAGACTGTGGTAGACAATTTGCTCCAGGGAAGTTAGAATGAACTTGTGACTTTGAAATTATGTAATCATTTAATCACAATCAAAAAAAAAAAAAAAAGAACCTCGGGGAAGGGAGGGAGGGAGGGGATGGTAGGGGGAAAACAATGGAGGGGGTAACAATGTTCAAGAGGAAGTGTACTCATAACCTCACTCATGTAACTGTAACCCTCTGTATAGTAGCTTTACAATAAAAAAAAAAAATAGGGATACAGGTAGACCCATTGCAACAATGAGATGTACAAGTCGTTATGTTGAAAACAAACTTTACAACTTTGGGGGGGGGGAGAATTGAGTGGGGAGCGCGGGGAGGATGGGAAGGGATGGGAAGGGGAAACAAAGGAGGAGGCTACAATGCTTGATAAGAAATGTACTCATTATCTTGCCCATGTAATTGTAACCCCTCTGTACAGTATTTTCACAATAAAATAAATAAATAAAATAAAGTGATCTTGCATATAAAAACCTTAAGGAATCCACCAAAGCAACTATTAGAAATGCTAAATGACTTGGCATTGTTTCAGGATAAAACATCAATTGACAAAAATCAATTGTATATAAAAAATCAATTGTATATTTGTATACTATCAATGAATAATCTTAAATAAAAATAAGAAGACCATTTTTACTGTAGCGCTCAAAACCAAATTGGGTTGTGAGGTGGGTTACTAGCAAAAGGATGTTGGGATAATGAGAGTGAAAGAGGATAAATATAGTTTAAATAGATTGTCAACATGTATGAGAATAGGCTAGTGAAAGCTGTTGAAATTGTATTAGGAACAAGGGCAGAAGGAGAAAGAGGGAAAGTCATTATACATTTATTTTTTCCATTCAATCAAAAAATCAGTGTGAAACTACTATGTGTCTGAATTTGCTACAAATGCATTTATAAAAATTACAGTCCCTTTCCTCGAATGTTTTAATTCAATAGTAAAATGATATACTCCAGTGTTATGAGAAAAGGAAAAGAAAATACAGCATCCCAAAGCTCCCAAAAGAGAACTTCCAGTCCAGGTCAGGAGATCTTGTGTTCTCAGAAGTGACAGATATTAAATGGCTATTTAAGGACTACCAGGATTGGTGAAGGAGAGGTCAGAGAGCAATGTTGTAGAAAACCATAAAGATAGCAGTCAATGTTGTCATTTGAGCAGCCACAGATGAGAATTACATGCACCAAATATAATATTCCCTACAAATTTTAGAAAGGCTCTTGTTTCCACCTGTTCCAACAACAAAGTACTTAAATTTTTCATTTTTATTCTCTTTTTTATTGTGAAAATACTGTACAGAGGGTTTACAATTACATGGGCAAGATAATGAGTACATTTCTATCAAGCATTGTAGCCTCCTCCTTTGTTTCCCCTTCCCATCCCATCCTACCCCCACTCCCCCACTCAACCCTCCCCCCCCCCCCACCTACCAAAGTTGTAAAGTTCGTTTTCCACATAACGATTTGTACGTCTCACTATTGCAATGGGTCCATCTTTATCCCTATTTAAAGAAATACAGTGAAAGCAGGGGTTATACCGTGGGGGAGGGACATACAAAGCAACAAAGAAATAATCTTATAAATGTGTTAGAAACAATCGCAGTATTTGATGACTATTTGACATGCTAAGGTAATGCCTTCTTTATGTTCTCTTTAATTGAATGTCTGAATAAAGAGCGAGAAAATTCTCATTTTGCTAGGTTGTAAAAGCCTTTGAAACTGTCATTGTTTAGTAAAAACAGACTGAATTTCCATTGCAGAAATATCTTTTACATTTGTCTTGATACATACTTCTGAATGATTGGACCATAGTGTCTAATAATAGAAACCCAACTAGGGCAGAGCTAAGAATGCTGCTGGAGAATACAAAAGATTCAGCTATAGGTTTGGGCCATGGTAGGATCTAGAACTCAAGCCAGGGCTATTCATGATCAGATATTTTTTATTTCCAATTCAGTCAATTTATACTATCACTTGGAATGTTTCTGATTGACTTTCTGTCCTTGATGCTAACGATTAATAAAGGCAAAATATTATTTTGAGTGTTAGCCTCTATTTTACTTCTGAATATTTTAATCAGTTGATTAATTTTTAACTTATACTAGATATATATGTTATCAAAATTTGCCTATTTTGATAAACGAGTAAACGAGTCTGTTTAGTGACCAAATTTCAGCGACCATAGTTGCATTGTATTGATTTTATGCTCCACAGTTCTTTTCCAAATTAAATTTTTTATTATGGTATGTGATTCTTTTGTCCTATTGTGGCAGTTTGTAATTAAAGATTCCAGAGAATGTAGTGTTAGTAAAAGTTTGATGGTTTTATTGCCTTTATCACAAATAAGGTATTATTTGTTTATGGGAACATGGATGGTGATTAACCACTGGTTTGCTGACTGATTGTAAACCATGCTTTTGTTATGACTTTTGGCTTTTGTGAAAGTGTCATCTTGTGGCTCAAACTCAAAGACTTGGACTGAGATAACTAAACTTGGCTTTGAATCCTGTAATAAATTATAAATGACCACTCCCATAAAGTATTCAATGAAGGGGTGGTTCTAACACAAAACTCCCCTTTTCAAAACTCTCTGTGGAGATCACTGTCATCCCTTCATATCAAATGTTAATAATGGCCTTGGTTGTTTGGGTGATTTATTATGAGAAGAATTGGTTCTTAGTGCTCCCTCTACCACCTGTTCTCTGCCATCAATTGACTTGACATATCACATTTTACTGACATAAATTTTTCTACCCAGATATCCCCTAAAAATTGCTGTGATTAGGTGTCTTTTTCAACCGAGTGCACGTTTTCCTGAAGGAGAATTAAAATGCTTCTTAAAAAATAAAAAAGAAATAAGCAACCCAAAGACAGCGATGGAAAGGGAAAAATGAGAGGGGAAAAAGGGAACAGCTGACACTAAGCAAAAGGAAATGTAAACACACCTGATATTGAAAAGAATAATTTGTAATGTCAAAGCTCATAGAATTCACAAACTGTATAGACCATGATAATGACAATGTGCTTTGTGAAGGTTAAAATGTGTTTGTGACTTTAACTAAGTATTCACTACTCCACAATACTGTGAATATGTGAAATAATGTAATCACTAATCTCAATCTTAAAAAAATGCCAAGGAAATAAAATAATTGCTTAATCTTAAAAAGAGAAGAAAAGAAAAAAGAAAAGTTCAGGGAGCTCACCAACCCCGAGTCCAGCTTTCATTGTCTTTCCCCTTTCATTAATTAAAAAAATAAAAATAAATGCCTCTTATTGACAGAGTACACTAGAGCAGAGAACATTTATTACAAGAGAAAAGCATGACAATGCACAGCAATTAACACTGGAAAGAGAGAGAATTATGATATCTTCTAACTAGTTCCAGTATTTGGAAGAAACAAAGCCCTTGGTGGAAACCATCAGATGAACAGCCAACACTGTGTTTCCATTGACTTCCATTTATCATCGTGCCAAATAATAAGGGCTTTAAATCGGTGGCACTTTGGTAGAACCAAATCAAAGAAGAGAAATGTAGGATCTATAGGAAAGGGTGCAGTCTAGATGATGACAGTTTGTTTATTCACGTTAGTTAACAGTTATTACCTATCATTCCTTCCTAAGGAGAAACTAGAAATTTAAATCACACTTCATCATATATCCCTTAGTTTTTGGTTTGCATTTGATGCTATATCCAATTACCACAAATTTGGTGTCTTAAAACAGCATCAATTTCTTCTTTAGTAGTTCCAGAACCTAAAAATTTAGAGATTCATTTCTCTTTGAAAGCTCTAGAAGGAAACTCCATCTCTTTACCTTTTCCAGAAGCTTCAAAATTACTATAGCATCTATTTTCATTTTCATATAGTACTAACTGATTCTGACCCTTCTGTGTTCCTCTGATAAGGACTCTTATGCTTATAGATGTACCCAATAATAATGCAAGATAATTCCTGTATATTAAGATCCTTAATAGAAGCATGTCTGTAGAGTACCTTTACCATGCAAAGTAACACATTTATAGCTTCCAAGCATCAAGACTCTTTGAGAGGCTGTTAGGAATCCTACTACAGATAGAGAAATTTAAACAGTTCTTTGCACAGATAGAATGTTAGGAATTATCCATGAATCCTTCTTGTAACCTGTATACTTCAGTGGAATTCTACCTGATTCAGATGTACTTCTGGTGTGACTAAGAGTCAACTCTAAGTAAGCAACATCCTACACAATATTATCTTTATTTATTTTTATTGTAAAGATACTGTATGGAAAATTTACAGTTACATGAGTAAGGTAATGAGTACCTTTCCTATTGAGCATTGTTACCCCCTCCTTTGTTTTTCCCCTACTATCCCTTCCCTCTCCCCCACCTCAAGTTATAGAGTTGACTTTCAACATAGTGTCTTGCACATCTCATTGTTACAATGGGTCAACCTGTATCCTTGTTTCAGCATTTTGTTATTTCCCTTCTCCTCCCAAATCAGAAAAAATGTATATACAAGATGCAGGGCACTGGAATCAAATATAATAACAACAGAGATTATACCATGGGGGAAGAACATACAAAAGAAACAACAAAAATCACATAGTACACTAAAAACAACAGCAACAAAGAAAAAAACCTCTTGTGTCCCTATCTTGGGGTCCACTTCACTTAGCATCATCTTCTATGTTCATATGTATATAGCTTTTGACCTTTTCTGCTTGTCTGGTAAGATTATCCTGGACGTATACTAGTTATTGCAAATAAGGGAAACCATGGGACCTATATTTCTTTGGGTCTGGCTTATTTCACTTAGTATAATTTTTTCCAAGTCTTTCCATTTCCTAACAAATGGGGCAGTGTCATTCTTTCTGATGGAGACTTGGAATTCATATATTCATATAGATAGATAGATATCACTTTTTTTTTATCCATTCTGCTACCGAGGGGCATCTGAGTTGTGCTGTGATGAACATAGCACAATATTATCTTAATTATATTTTTAATTGATACTTGAGTATACTGTACACTATACAACCAAGTCCTTCCTTTTCAAAGCACCAACCTCAATTTTGAAATGAATAGTGCCAAAGTCAGAGCCACTTACTAATACAATGAAGAGCTACTTTCTTAGATATTAAACACTAGCTCTTTCACAAATTAGAAATTCATTTAATATTCTGTGAAGTCTTTTTATCACTTTTTTCCCTCAATTACATTAAGGAAAAATTTATCAAATTCTTCTCTAAAATCAATCAGACCCTAAATCAATTTCTCTTACCTGAATTGAAAAATCACTATTTTCAAAGAATACAAAGTCAATATGATCTTATTCATTCTTGGTGAGTGTGTCTTGATTTGTAGTCATTACCACGTTCTAAAGGTCCATAAAATTTCTATTTAAAAGTTCAATCCAAATTCTGATTTTAAAAAATAACTTAAAGTTGTTCTGGTTCATATATCAGTTTAAAAACTTGAATAGCACGTTTAAATGTTGAGCTTTTCTTCTAATTCTCTTGAAAGCTATTGACCTATAGCTGCTTCTTATTCTTCAGAGAATTTTTTTCCCCATTTTTTCTTCTCTCCAAAGCTTACCTCATTCACCTCACTTGTGCTTTGGCTCCCTGAAACTTTTCTTACATTCCTGTCATTCTTTTATATTCATCTTTCATTGTACGTCTCTTTATACTTTTGTAAAATTTTTTTACAAACCTAGATTTGGAATATAACATAACTACATTATTTTCCTTAGATGTTTTTTCTTTTTCTTCTCTCATTGAACTTTTCAAACTTTTGTACAGTCAGAATTATATTTATAGAACTTTCTCTTTCATAATCTATTTCTTTTCAGAGTCTTAAGGAAGCTTTTTAAACAAGCAGATCTTAAAAGTCTAGGACAAAGCTGAGTGTTCCTTTTCTTTGATAAGTATTTACTGTTATATTAATAATAAAAATTTCAAACCTAGTTAAAATCAAATCCAGAATGGTATTTGCCTACATTGATTCTCTTATTGTCTCCACAATGAAATATTCTTAGTCAAAAAATTATCAGATCTCTTCCTTTCAGAGATCAAAAAGGCCAAAATCTTTTGTACACTAATCCAAAATCTGTAACACCATGTTTTATAATGTCCAGTACTCTGTTTACTCTTCGACAGTATCTTGGGTTCAGTTTATTGCCAAGTTTCTTTGGGCTGATGATGCATCAGTTTGAGGTTCAAGTATCTTCCAATATAAGTTTCCATGCTATTTTTACTTAATAATTCTTTTTCACAATAACCGTTACAAAAAGAGGTTCCATTTGTACAGCTGATTTTAAATGTAATTTATACCCCAAAATTTCCCAGTGCAAAAAATAGATCTATCAAAATTCATAACAACTATATCATCATAGAATGTAAAACATTGATGGCGCATCTAAAAAGTTTGGGGCAGCAACAGATTAGGATTTTAAAACTGCAACTAGAAATTCATTTTATATATCTATATATACACAGAAAACAAGCCAAGCCAAGTCTCTTCCCCTGTCATCATTAGCCAAGTCAGATGTAATAACTGAATCACTGGGATTCTTAAGTAAACTGTACTAAAACCAGAGGAGTAGAAAAATTATTTGATGTAGTCACAGTCTTTAGTATCAATACACAAATATCAAATATTTTAATTAGGGGTTCCATGAGCTCCTACATTTTCAAAATGCAGTAAAAAAATAACCTGAATCATAATCATGTAGTGCTTGTGTTAAAAAATGAATATTCTGGATCCTTCTCCTATGCCAATTACAAATGCCGAATGACACTCTGCCTTTCCTGGTAAGCACTTTAGTTGATTGATAGGAATGCTAAATTTTAAGAATTATAGGATTATCATGAAAGATACTTGAGAAAAAATAAAAATAGAACAATCCTATGATTCAGAGCAACCAATCATGTATTTATTGGAAAGAATGCAAGTCAAGATACAGCAATGACACTTGCATATCCATGTTCATGCAACACTATTCACAATAGCTAAGTTATGGAAACAGCCCAGATGTACATAATGGAATTTTATTCTTCCATTTGGAAGAATACGATTATGCCATTTGCAGGCAAGTCCATATATCTGAAAAAAATCAATTATATAGTCGAAATGACTATAGTATGAAATACACAGGAGTGAGACTCCATGTCATAACCCCTTTGAACTATTAATAGTTTAACAAAATAAAATCAGGAAACAGAAACCTCTCTGGATTGGGGGTTAGGACTTTGGGAGGGGGGAAGATGAATAGAGAGCACTATGAATGAACTCACAGTACTCAATGTACATTGATGAAAATCGAACTGATGAGATTGTTGGGGGAAAGGGTAGGTAAGAGCAGGGAGAATGGTAGAAAGAGTGACTGATTAAAATGTGTTGTACATATAGATATGTTAAGTTGAAATTCCTTTGTACATTTATTTGAAGATAATAATACAGATGGAAGGAAAAAGAAAGAATGAAAGAACGAAAGAAAGAAAAAAGAAAGAAAGAGAGAGAGAAAGAAGGGAGGGAGGGAGGGAGGGAGGAAGGAAGAAAGGAAGAAAGGAAGGAAGGAAGGAAGGAATGAAGGAAGGAAGGAAGGAAGGAAGGAAGGAAGGAAGGAAAGAAGGAAGGAAGGAAGGAAGGAAAGAAGGAAAGAAAATAACAAATCTTGAGAGATCCATGAATCTCTAAATGTTGAAAGTATGGCAATTCTTCTGGAAAGCACATGCTGCCACCAGATTTTTCATGTGTTCACAGCTCCCAAAAGTAGACGGAACTAGGAAAAGTCTGAGATGCCTCTTTCATGCACATACTTTCCATGATGTAAACTAAATCACTGTTTTAAATGGTCCCACATGCTATGGAGGTGAAAAATAAATGCTCCCTGTCCAAACTTGTCTTGAAGAGCTACAGTTTTCAAAGTATATTATGCAAACAATCCATTTCTACTTTTGGGCTCAAACAAGATTTACTTGATTTGAAAGACTGATCTGATATACATATCGATCAAGTTTATAATTGTATTTGACATCATCAGGTATCATTTTCTACAGTGAAAACCATGGCTTTTAATAATATAGGATGTGAATTGTGCCTAAAGTCATCACATGAGATTAAAAAAAAAAATCTTTGGACCAGGTGCCAGTGGCTCATTCCTGTAATTCTAGCCACTCAGGGGGCTGACATCTGATGATGGCCATTCAAAGCCAGCCCAGGCAGGAAAGTGCATGAGGCTCTTATTTCCAATTGCTTACCAAAACTAAGAAGTGGAGATGTGACTAAGTGTTAAAGCACTTGCTAAGCAAAAGTTTAGGGGTATTGGCTAGGCCCTGAGTTCAAGCCCAGGACTAGTACAAAATTATTTTTTAATTAAAAATTATTCTTGGGGCTGGGAAGGTAGCTCAGCGGTAGAGTGCATGCCTTGCAAGCATGAGGCCCTGGGTTCGATTCCTCAGCACCACATAAACAGAAAAAGCCGGAAGTGGCGCTGTGGCTCCAGTGGTAGAGCGCTAGCCTTGAGCTGAAGAGCTGAGGGACAGCGCCTAGACCCAGAGTTCAGGCCCCATGACTGGCAAACAAACAAAAAAAAATTATTCTTAACAGGTATCTTCAACCACACACACAAAAAATCAGCCAAACTCTGTACAGAGATAAACGACAATTTACTACTAAGGAAATAGAAGACTTTTCTTCTTCTTTTTTTTTCTTTTTTTCTGGTTGTGGGGCATGAATTCAGGGCCTGGGCTCTGTCCCTGAGCTCTTTTGCTCAAGGCTACTGCTCTACCTCTTCGAGCCACAGCTCCACTTTCAGTTTTCTGGTGGTTAATTGGAGGTAAGAATCTCATGACTTTACTGCCCAGGCTGACTTTGAACCATGATATTTCTATCTCAGCCTCCTGGGTAGCTAGGATTACAGGTGTGAGCCACAGGTGCCCAGCAGACTTTCTCCTTTAAGAATGGACAATTCAGCTGAGCGCTGGTTGTTCAAGCCTGTAATCCTAGCTACTCAGGAGTATTAGATCTAAGGATCATTGTTGCCTTGAGCTGAAGAGCTCAGGGACAGTGCCTAGGCCCAGAGTTCAAGCCCCATGACTGACAAAACAAAAAACGAAAAAAAGATTGCACAATTCCTAGAGAGCACATGTCTTTGGAACAACCATTTTTATGACAATGGTACTGGCCAAGTTCTATTCTAAATTATACTAAGCTCTTCAAAATTGACACTTGTGGTATAGTCAACTTTGTGGGGAGGGTATTTTTTTAATTTGGAAGACAAGAATACATACTGTGTAGATTGAAAACAGAAACAAAATATATTTCTTAAAATCTAGTATCTTAGTTTTGCACTCCTTGGATCTGTGTCATCTTGTATTTGTTTGACCAACAGAATGCAGCTAATTCTGGACTCTGGAATATAGCTTCATATTTACCTTGGAACATTACTATTGACATGACAGATTGCATAGAGACCTAGTAATCAGCCACTATCAAGTCTCAAAACATGTAAGTAGGGACATACCCCCTCTATCCACAACTAAGAAGGAAACATACTAACTACAGCCTTAAAAATGACTTCTGTCCAGAACGACTCTAGCCAGAACAAAGAACTGTGAGAAACAATACACTAACACTATTTTAAGCTACCAAGTACTACTTACAATATGGCTTTGTTACAATAGTGGTTGATTACACAGCAAAAGTAATGTAGGCTGCAACCAGGATGAAGGATAAAGCCATAGAAATCATGGAAACATATTTTGTAAATAATACTTTGATTATGGACAAAAAGTTGCATGGCCAACACCCCGTTCAGGGAATGACTCTCTTCCCAGGGGTGAGAAATGACATCTAACAGCCTCAGTGCTCATCTCCTTCAGAGCTTATGTCAGGTGCTAAACATTTCCCATCCTAACATCATGTCTCTGCTAAGCAATTAAGTGACGATGTGAGGTGGGGAAACAAAGTATCAGAGCCCTTCATTTAATATGAAATATTTAATGGGCTAATTAATTCTTGCTCAAGAGCTTCCCCTGCGTTAGTCAAGGCTTACAAGTAAATACATTTATGGGAACAGTTGGATTAGGAATAATTTCCTTGAGATTGTTTTTGTAATTATTATGCTGATGAAAATTTTCATCGATAGGTTTCCACAGACTGTTTCTGCTAACAGGTTTGATAGTAAAATGATGAGTGATAGCTCCTTTTATTTATTGGTCAATGACTGTACCATATTCTTTGTCATCAAGCAAATTCATTTCTTCTGGGGACCCACTTAGCCCCACAGCTGTGTGTGGTGCTGCACGCCTGTAATCTTAGCCCTTGGGAGGCTGAGGCAAAAGGATTTTAAGTGTGACGTTAGCCTGAGAATCACAGGTGAGATTCTATCTCAAAAAATAAAAAGACAAAAATAAAAACAAACAAAAAGCTAGATGAGCTAATTATAACAATACTGAAATGAACATTCAATGATTTTTCAAATCATTTAATCTTCACAGTGACTCATCAAAATCAGCCTAAAGAGATCAAAACTAAAATTAAGTTCTTCCTGATTGAATAGGATTTTAAACCAAGTCTGTCTGGCTCTTAAGCCCATGTTCTCTCTATGGGTTTACTGTCTTTTACAGAGCTAAGAATAGATTGAAATGGAAGAAATATAACACTACCATTTGAGGAAGGAGACCAGCCCAGTTATCTACCATGTGTAATTCTCTTCTGTACAACTAAGTAGGAAACAGAAAGACAGACACAGAGAAAAAGAAACACAATAAAAAGTAGAAGAAAGGAGAATGGGGAAACACATATGCAAAATAATCACTTCTATAGATGAAAGGAAGGGATATACAGAAGCCTTTGAAGTCGTGAAACATTCAAAGAGAATGAACCAGAATGTTCCAGACTCTAATATGTGAGATTTAGATTGAACTCCTGAAATTAGTTCAAAGTAGTTCATTTTAGGAAAAGTAAGAAGCATAACTTTAGATAGCACTGGCTGATTAAAAAATAAATAAACATCCCACTGAGACTATATAGACTAAAATTACAGTTATATGAAACATTGAAATATTTTCATGAGCCGTACAATGATTTGGTGAGGAAATCCAGAAAATTTGAGTTGGGGCAAACAATAAAAAATACAATGCTGAGTGCCCAAAGTCTTTCCTGGTCCTTTGCCAGAAGCAGAATCCCAAGCAAACTATCCCTCACCCTGCCCCACTTATGCCATTTTTACACTGAGAAAAAGAATATGCTACTCTGGCAAAATGTGCCTTGACAGGGCTTTAGATTCAATTCTAAACCCTGAAAATGATCTCTTTTCTCCCTTAAATCCAAGCTTGTTCCTTTGTCTCAAGGTCGCTTGTCTGATAATGGTGCAGGTTAGAAGTGGTCTAGAAGTAGCTGAGCCAGCCCTTTGACTCCCAAAAAAGACACCTTATGAAACCCCAAACTACCTCCTTCTTAAGTGTAACTCCTAGATTTCTTTAGTACAAACGTTCTCTGCTTCTAAATGGTATTGCTGCTAAAGAGCGTTAAATTTTCCATTCAAACTCTATCTTTGGTAGTTCAATTGATTGTTTTGCTCTCTCTTTATCTTCTGCCCCTCCCCTCTAGGGCTAAAGGCTTGAAGTTTAAGTTTTTCTTGAACAAATGGCCATGCTTCATTTAATCGGGCTATAGCCCGATCACCATAGATGTCATGATTCTGATGAGACATTAAATCAAGGTAAACTTAAATCCCCTAGGCTAGAGCATCTCTGAAGATAACTACAAAATGGCTTCACAGGAAACACTGCAGTCAATCCAGGCCTTTTGCCTTTCATGTGGACTCTGCTCCCTCAGAACTAATTATAGAATGCTCCCTCTGGAATGTATTAAAAGTCAGATTTTTTTTCTCTTAGCAGAGAAAACATTTTCTTGGGTCTGGCCTGAATAAAAAATGCTTCTAAATAGTAAAGAACTAAAAGATATTAACAATAATGATAAACGTGTATATCCGTGTTTCTATTTTCAGCAAGCAAGAGCAACAGAATCTATATTTTTGTATGATTTGAATGTGATTAATTGAAATGGAATCTATACGAGCAATCAGATAATCAGTTAACTAACTCAAAATAGTAAAACTGCCTTGGGAAAAGACAAAGGAGACGCCAGCTTAAGATTGCCATTTGAGACTGTCTACTAAATGTCTTTCATTTTTCAGATTTCAATCAAATTCACTAAGAATATTGATGTTAGGTAAGGATGGAACTTCAGTTTAAACTAATTTTACCAGCACTATCCAGTGAATAGCCTTTTTCACATGCTGATATAGAGCATATATGCTAGCCTCTAGCTGAGCTCTTCTGCTCTACTGCTCTGCCTGTTAAGCCTTGTACTGCACTGATTTGATTACTGTAGTCTATGTTTCATCATCTGACAGCCCAAGTTTATTTGTAATATTTTTTAAAAATTCATTGACATGCTTCCCATTTATCTTTAAGTTAAAATTCACTTTGCCAAGTTCAAATAACTAACTCTCAACAGAATTCTCACTGAAATTAAATTGATTAGGGAAAAATTTACAAGCCATCTAGAAATAATCTCTGTTATACCCATCCCTTCTTAATTGTTTCCTATTTGATATTTGTGAAGGAACTGATTATATATTAGTTAAGACCCTGGAAACCAGGGACAATAACTCAATTTAAACCATCTTGGAATGGAGGAAGCACTGTATATAAGAATTAAATCCAAGTTTATTATAGTTCTGCATGTAAAACCTAAAACTATAAGGTGTATAGAAAACAAAATTAGAAAAAAAAAGTCTTGTCCTTGAATTTAACAGTTTTTAATTTGTATACAAAAACCCATAATCCATAAAACAATTTAAAGTTTGATTTCTTTAAAACCAAAAGCTTCTTTTTATTGAAAGGCACTTGTAACAAAAACAAGTTTCTGACTAGGAGTAAATATATGCAAAACATAAATTTGATAAGGGACTTGTATCCAGATCATATAGAGTGGTCTCACAATGAAATAGTAAAAACACAAAATTTTGCAAGAATAATACCTGTCTTTATACATGACATTCTCGCTTTCCCTTTCTCTGTCTCTGTCTCTGTCTCTCTGTCTCTGTCTCTGTCTCTCTGTCTCTCTGCCTCTCTTTTGGTGGTACTGAGGGTTTAACTCAGTGCCTCATGCTTCTAAGCAAGTGCCAATTGATCCATGTCTCCATACAATCCCTTTTTCTTTGGGGTGTTGTTTGTTCTTTCATATAGAGTCTCAAACATTTTCCCCAGATTGGCCTGGACCCAGATGCTCCTACTCCTCAAATAGTTGAGAAAACAAAGTTGTGTATCACTGCACCAGGCTCATTTATATGATAGAGTCTCACTAACTATTGCCCATGCTGGCCTTCAAACACCGTCTTTCTATCTCTGCCTCTCAAGTAGCTGGGATTACAGACATGCACTACTGTATTCAGTCTGGCATCCTATTTTTTAATCACAGAGGATGATTCATCCTCTACCCTTGTCACTCACCAACACCTAGCCAGGCTTCTTTGCATTAAGCTGTGTTCTAAGAAATTTTTAAGGCTAATTTTCCAGATTTCCATCTTACGGTTTTATGATTTCACTCAAAATGTAGCAGCTTCTATGGACGTCTCTATTCACCTCCCACATTCTCCAGCCCAGTGTGGTAGTTGGGTTGGAGTGGCTATTCCATGTTGCAAGGTGGCTCTAAGATGGACTGCATTTGACATATGTGTGTGTGTGTGTGTGTGTGTGTGTGTGTGTGCAAGTACACACAGACACCATTATTGGGCTTGAACTCAAGGCTTTCCACTCTCAATATTTTTACTCTTAGCTAGCAGCCTACCACTTGAGCTATGCCCCCAGCTTTGGCCTTTAAAAAATAATTACTTTATTGTTATTATAAAGGTGATGTAACAGAGGGATTGCAATTACATGAGTCAGGTAATGAGTACATTTCCTTTCCTTTCATACAGTCTTCTGTTCCCTCACTTTCTCCTAGTCCTTCCTTCCTTCACTTTCATCAGCGAAAGTGCATGTGACTTGCTCGTTAATGTTTTGACTTGCCACCTTAGTGACAGCATTTTAGGATGATGCTGCCCACACTTGCCTGGTTCTTAGCTGACTCACTCAACTGAGTGAGTCAACTGTATGTCAATTGCTTGACTTGCAGCAGACAAGGACAAGACAAACAAGTGAGCCAGACTGACTTGCATAATTAACCTCACCAGAGAGGCCTACCCCACCAAGAGGGCTGCCGTCACCCTCACGGAGCTGCAGAGACTAAGTGTGCTGTCTGCAGATGCCTGAGACCCCTCAGGAAGCACACAGTTACATGTTTTTGGAGGAACCTTACAGAGTACCAATAAACATTCCAGTCTCGCAAATGAAAAAAATCGAACTTCCAAGAGCTTTTTACACAGGGGCTGGAATTAAAGTCTGGGCCCTTCCTTTCTATTGACTTGTGCCTTTGTCAGTCATTTTGGATGCTTCTGTTTTGTTCAGATTTCCTTCTGGTTAATAATTTGTCTGCAAATATTTCAAGCAGTACTGAATATAAATGTTTTGAAATGCAAATAAGTCAAGATTGCCACCTATTTAGAACAGATGTTCCTTGTCTACTGATGGGATTCTATCCTGATAAATCTATCAAAAATTGAAAATAGGGGCCAGGAATGTGGCTTAGTGGTAGAATGTTTGCCTAGCCTGCATGAAGCCCTGGGTTCAACTCTTCAGGACCTCATAAACAGAAAAAGCTGGAAGTGGTGTTGTGGCTCAAGTGGTAGAGTGCTAACCTTGAGCAAAAGAAGCTCAGGGACAGTGCCCAGGTCCTGAGTTCAAGCCCCAGGACTGGCAAAAATAAAAAAGAAAGAAAAAGAAAAAAACTGAAAATAGTGTGTGAGGATGGGAGGGAAAAACTGGGAGAGAGCAAAAGAAGTGTTGACTTTGTCCAAAAAGAAATATACTCTTGTCAAGCATTGTTGGTTTACACCTGTAATCCCAGCTACTCAGAAGGCTGGGATCTGAGGCTCACAGATCAGAGCCAGCTAGGGTAGGAAAGTCTGTGAGACTTTATCTCCAGAAAACCAGAAAAAGAACTGTGGCTTAAAGTGGTAGAGCTCTATCTTTGAGCAAAAGAACTCAGAAACAGAGCCCACACCCTGAGTTCAAGCACCACAACTGACAACAAAGAAGAAAGAAAGAAAGAAAGAAAGAAAGAAAGAAAGAAAGAAAGAAAGAAAGAAGGAAGGAAGGAAGGAAGGAAGGAAGGAAGGAAGGAAGGAAGGAAGGAAGGAAGGAAGGAAGGAAGGAAGGAAGGAAGGAAGGAAGGAAAGAAAGAAAGAAAGAAGGAAAGAAAGAAAGAAAGAGGGAGAGGGAGGGAGGGAGGGAGGGAGGGAGGAAGGAAGGAAGGAAGAAAGGAGGGAAGGAAGGAAGGAAGGAAGGAAGGAAGGAAGGAAGGATGGAAGGAAGGAAGGAAGGAAGGAAGGAAGGAAGGAAGGAAGGAGGGAATTGTATCTGACTTGTGTAACTGTAATCCCTTTGTACATCACCTTTATAATAACAATGAAAATATCATCAGTCAAAGATGCATTTAGGAGATGCCTTTAAAATAACTGAACAATACAGTATCCTTTAGAGTATTAGTTACTTACCATCATGATTTTTAGATCTGAGATTCTTAGCTCACTGTAGTTGCCCAGTGTCTGGAGAAGAGTATCATACCTTGAATTGCTAGGCTGGAAATATATCAAAATTCAAATTATGATTTCAAAGGATGAATTACAAGGCTGAAATACATCAAAATTCAATTATTAATTCCAAGTATGATTTCTATTAAAGGCATCTTACTTTTTTTCTTTTTTGGCCAGTCCTAAGGCTTAAACTCTGGGCCTGGGCACTGTCTCGGGGCTCTTTTGTCCAAGGCTAGCACTCTACCACTTGAGCCACTTGAGCCACAGCACTACTTCCAATTTTGACTGTGATTAATGGACTTTTCTTTATGTGATGGTGGATTTTCCTGACCAGGCTGGCTTCAAACTACAATCCTCAGATCTTACTCTCCTAAGTAGCTAGGATTACAGGTGTGAACCACCTGCATCTGGCACTATAGTAAGTTTGAAACATCTTTTATGACAGATTCCTGGCTAGAGAGCATCTACGTAGAATGTAGTGGTGCTGTCCTATTGGGAAGATGCAGAGCACAGGGAGCTCTGAAATCAAAGGGCTTGAATTTCAATCCTTGTTTCAAAATTCTTTGCTGATTGACCTTGGCAGCTCACTTAGCCTTTCCTTACCTACAAATGAGGCTAATAACATAGTATGTCCTTTGGATAAATACTGAGAATAAGCATTTAGCACAGTAGCTAGTAGGCAGTCTTTAGTCAGCAAAGGGCTAGCTGTTTAGTTATATTGCCTTTTTGGTCTATGCTTCTCTCTTAGTCTAGAGAAAGGATTTGGTGGGCAGGAAAGAACAAAGAATATCCAAAATAGAATAGGCAAGAATAAATTGGATTTCATTCAATGCTTCTTAAGAAAATAGTGGTCTTTTCTGAAAAAAAAAAAAAAAAAACTTCCATATCACTGTGAGAGACCTTGTGCCAGGAAAGAAGTGGTAGTTTCAGGATAAAATAGAGACAAGATCAGCTCAGGATTTGGATAGCAAAGGGACAGGATAGAATAGGAAAGACTGGCTAAAATGACATGAATATAAGGCATAAGGATATGCTTATATAAGGTAAGAAAAAGGGAAATGGGAAGGGATTTGGGCCTCAGATTTGACAGAGTCAAGTCTGAAATCAGTTAAAAAGGCAGATTCTATGGGTCAAGTCCATGGAGGGCACAGGGGTAATGACAAATAACAAGAACAGGAAATAAACATAGGAACTGCATGCCACTCTGAGAAGCTGGGATAACAAGACAGTAGATCTTAAATGGGAATTACAATCAAGGGAACAAACCTAACAGAAATGAGCTCAACCATAAGGCAAGGAAACCGTACTCTTCCTTCTAGGATCATGCTGAGGCATGAGTACAGGAAAATCTACAATGGAAGAGAAAACATTAGAACAGAGTGAGCGATGAGGGAACAGTGATCTGTTTGTGGAAGAGGCCCTTCACAGTCTTCAAATGACAAACCACTTTCACAATTGCTCTAACTCAAAATAGAAATAAAGAACAAGGAAATATGATTCCGAATTTATAAAGATATTTTGGTACATATGCCCAGAGGCACTTTAAAAATATGGTCTTGTTTTTTCAAATTAAAAAATAAACGGAATATATTAGTGATAAAGTTGATATCACACTAAAATTCAATTGACATATTCATATATTATTTCCAAGAGTATTCCAAGGCTGTTTGAGTGCAAACTTAGTGGAGGGGGAAATTTTTTTTTCCAACTAACTTGCAATTGTTCTGTGAAAATCTTTCAGGCATAGTTTTCTAGGGTTTTTTTGTTTTTGTTTTTTATTTTGTTGGTCGTGGGGCTTGAACTCTGGGCCTGTGCCCTGTCCCTCAGTTCTTCAGCTCAAGGGTAGTGCTTTACCACTTGAGCCACAGCACCACTTCTAGCTTTTTCTGTTTATGTGGTACTGAGGAAGCAAACCCAGGACCTTATGCATACAAGGTAAGCACTCTACCACTGAGCCACCTTCCCAGACCCAGTCCTAGTTCTTTAGAATTTTAAATTCTAAGGATATACAAACATCTTGCTAGATGTTTGTGTGTGTGAGTGTGTGTGTGTGTGTGCGTGTTCAGTGGAAAATGGGTAGATTGACAAGTTCAGTGTGTAGGAATGTAAGCTACTAAAGTGAAGTTGAGGGATAGAATATAAGGCCCATCAGTATTTATAGAAATCATATAATTCTTTCCAAACTATAATACACATAGGCTAAATCTCTGATTTAGTGACTAATCCAAGTGAAAATATAAGAAGGTGACTTAATAATAGTCACGTCAAACAAAGAAACTCTGTGTATTATGAATTGAGATCACACTTGAAAGTAGTTTCTTCACAGAGATAATTAATTTAAAATTGAATAATAAGGTAAAGATGGTAAGAGTTCTATGAACTCTGAAGATTGCCATGAAACAGATTCTTTCTTATAGCTTTTAGGAGAAACTGACCCTGCTAACGCTTTGATCTTGAAATTCCAGCTTCCACAGTGGAGATGAGATGATAGGCATCCATTTTTTGAGCCACTCAGTTTGTGTTACTTGGTTATGGAAGCCCTAGGAACCTAACAGAAATACGTTCTTGTCCTCAAGAACACGGGTCCATGTGTATTTGTCAGGTAGCTTGGATCTCAGTATTGAGAGTCTAGAAATTAGAGACTGCAGGAAAGACAGAGAACCAACTGTTCAACATTGCCTGCCAATTAATGTTAATTCCATGCAAAAGAATGAAGGAAAATCAGCCATTATATTATGTCTATCCAAAGCATATTAGAATAATAAGATATTACCAAGTGCTTCTAAGGTTTGAAAATTACATTTCTGGCAGCAAATAGGTCATGCAAGGCGGAATACGAGATAAGCCTGAAAAGTCACTCTCCTCCAGCATCCTGATTCTCTCCAATTCATAAAGGCAGTCAGTAATGTAGATTCTACAGCCTGAATAGTAATTCTCTAGATAAAGCAAACAAAAATTTAAATAATTGTTTTTTTAAAAAAAAAACTGTTCTCTTTGAAAATAGAGCAAGCTCCAGCTCTATATGTTTGCACAGAAATTTCACATATTACTTCTCATTTACAGGACCATTGTTCATTATATATCTCCACATATCCATCTTCACACACTTTACAAATAGTTGCCAATATAATTGGCTAAGATGTAGATTTTAAAAATTCAAACCTATGTAAAAATAAATGACATATGAAAAAGACAAAGTTAGGAAACATTAAAAACAGGAATGGAGATCCGGGCATTGCTGATTCACGCTTACAAATCTAGCTACTCGGAAGGCTGAGATATAGAAGATTGTGATTTGAGTCCAGCCTGGTCAGGAAAGTCTGTGATGTTTTAGAGATGCAAGGCTGGTGGTATGTCTCAAGTGGTAAAGTGCCAGATGACCAAGCAAGCTAAGTGACTGCCAAAACAAAACCAAAATAGGAAAGACTTCAAATTGAAGCTACAATTGAAGCCATCAAAAGTATATGTATCAAGAAAGAACAAGAATCCTCTTCTACCAGCACCTAAAAGAAGCTGTCAAACATCAAACTAGATTATTAGGCCAGGTTAACTGTATTGAAACAGAAAAATCTGTATACCTAAGCAATCATCCCAGTATCTTGCTTTCCCATAGCAGTACCACAGTAGCAATAAGAAGTGTCTACAATTGCCAATGCATAGAACATGGTCAGTAATATTATTGAAAGGAAGATGCAAATTATCCTGTCTTGAAAGAAATCATGTAATTTTCTTGACTGTCATCCTTATCTTTGCATTTTACTCTTTTTTACACAGCTTTTCTCTCTTAATGAATAACACTTTACATTTCATATTCATTTCTCCATATTTCATATTAGCATTTCTACAAAATGAATGACTCCTAGCATCTGTCCAGACTGATTCTCACCAGGCTCATATTTTATTTGCTTTCATCTTTCTTCCTTATAAGGGACACGTCACCCAGGTTGGGTAACTCAGGTAGTAATTCATGTCATCCTAACTGGAGATGGGCAAAATCATTGTTTGAGGTCAGCCTGGGGGAAAAGGGGAGGAAAAAGTTAACACACTTCATTTCAACCAATAAAGCTGGTTTAGTGCTAAGCACCTGTCATACCAGTTACAGAGAGGCAAAAACAGGAGGATTCTTGCCAAGGTCAGCCCAAAGAAAAACATGGGACCCTACTTGAAAAATAACTAAAGCCATAAGGGATGAGGGTAAGGCTCAAATGGTAGACTGCCTGCCTAGCGAGCACAAGAGAGAGACAGAATTAAGAAGGGTCAGACCTTGGAAAGTTCACCCTACATTGTGGAAATACGCTCTGAAGTAAGAGAATTATACCAATGTTTCAGTTTTTAAAGAACATACTCATGCTTGACATACTCATCACTTAGATACAACAAAAGAGAGCAAAGGCCTTGCAAAGATATAAAGTTAAAGGAATGATAAAAGGAAAAAATAAGTAATAAGAAGACCTTCTAGGTACCAATCACTATTTAAAGAACTGGGTATATATAAGGTTGTATATACACATACAGTCTCAAAAATGAATCCCAGATCATCCCAACAGGTGTTCCAAATATTTTGTTCAATATGTCAGGTCTCTTACCTTTATGAGGTTACATTTAAACAAGAGACCTTGTGTATCTCAGTGATTTGGAGCTAGTCAGCCTTTGACCTTTGATTTCCCGGATTGCCAGTGGCATGAAGGATTCTTGAAGATACTCACTTGAGACAAGTTGTGTTATTAGAAACCATTGCAGTAAGAATATTACAATTCATTAAAAGGCAGATAATGTGCCTGCTACTATGATAGATAGGTCTAAATTTATTCCACAGTGTAAGATAGCTGCTGCATCAGTGCAGAAACAGGACAATGTTTCATTTCATGAAATAGCCTTGAGAGCTTCGTCACTGCAATGCAGCAAGAAGCTACTAAAATGGTTCTTCCTAGCCTCTTTCTGCTGATTAAAAAAAAAAAAAAAAAGGATAGAAAAAAAAGCCTGTACCACCTCCCAAGGGCTTCAGTGCAGTTGCTATAGCAACACTATATCTGAGTCAGAACTATTAACAATCACCATGGCAACAAGTGTCTCACTTGCCATTTCCAGAAACTCATTGCGTTTGGACTAGAATCATCACACCATGAAGAAAGGGGTGGGGTTTTATTCTCACTAGAAAACACAAATACTTTCTCCAAATAACTTACCAAAAAAAAAAAAAAAGGTTTTCGATAAAATAAAAGGAATTACAAGGGAATCATGCTATCATAAACTGATATTTTTTCCAGAAGTATTATAGTTCGATGAAATGATAACATGTTGACAATTGATATGATAGATTTGTTTTCCCCAATAAGATCCAGTAAAATCCTTAAGACATGTAAATTTCCTCCCTACTTTTTTTAAATTACAATGATTTCGGCAAGAAGTGTTTTTACTTATCTACCCTGGCTCTTTCTTTCATCTCCGCTTCATTTCTCCTCCTTCACACTACTAGCTCTCCTCTTGAATATTTAGCAGAGCATAATTCTTTAGAGATTTGTGGAGCACATTTGTCAAGTAAGAAGCAAAGAATCACACAAATTTCTGGAATTGCACCAAAATGGAGTGTGTTGTGCACTGTGGGACAATGTCATGGTTGAGCTAAGAGCTCATCTTATTGCCCGGCTTCAAACACTCAGAAAAGTAGTCAAAGTAGGAAACACCTAGCTTTCCACCAGGGCATGACCTCTACTAGTGATTGGACACATACTTAGCTTGTTCCTGAGTCTTAATTACCCCTCTTTGCTCTCCTGTCACCTTTTCTCTCTAATTGTCCCAGTACACCTTTCACTCCCTGATCCTGGTGCCCTCATCATATCATGCCATGTCACACAGTGACATTTTCTTAGAATACTGGTCCTGGATCAGAGTTTCTAGGGCCTGGTAGCTCTCAAGACAGATTCTTAGGTCTCTCAAGAGTAAAAAGGCACAAATGTGAAACAAAATACAAAACAAAAGCCAAATAAATTAGGCTTCATATTGCTATATTGATTCTTTTCTAAGTATCTTGCCTAGCTATCACAAGAATTCTGTGTCTGACATACTTTCTTCCTTTGGAGCTCTTACCTGGGAAAATGAAGCAAGGTTCCAGAATAAGTGAACTACTGTACAAAGAATATAGATTTACCAGTGATGTCAGGCAGAAGTGGAGGTGATCCTTTTAACAGTGAAGCTTAGCTTTTTTGACTCTTTCTGCATAATATTTTTTGGAGTAGAAGTGAATGGAAGACAGAGAGAGAGGCAAAAATATAGCATCTCCCTAAGTCAATATGGAAGTTACTCTTTAGGATAAAGGCTTTCTGATCTATTGTGAGAGGGAAAAGGTAAGATGTAAGAATAAGATTACATTACACAGAGCTGAGGATCCTTTCACAGCCCCTGAACAACAGTTGTTCAGAATTATTTTTAGGTTGCATTTTCATAGGGACCTACAGTTGAGTGACATTCACACATTGTTGGCCTAGCCATGGATACCCAAGAAAATAGGAACTAAACCTTTTAAAGGGTGACTTTGGAGTGCTCCCTTTTATAGTCATTTACCAAATGCAATATTTTGCCTACAAACTATTTATTGACATTTCAGTATCTTTTCTATGTTCAGAATCAAATCAGACCAATGTTCCTTTGGAAAAGAAATCATAGAGATGACATGAATGGGGATGGTAACGTGATCACCTACTTAATAAACAATGTAAAGGATTTAAACCAGCCACTTACACTGTCATTGACATTCTCCACAGTCATTTGTGCGCAAAAACTGAAGCTAGATCCTTATATGTTACCCTGCACCAGAATCAATTCCAAATGTATCAAAGCCCTCGAGGTAAAAGCAGGCACCCTGAAAAACATTACAGGATGGAATAGGAGAAACTCTAGGGCTCCTTGGCACAGGCCAAAACTTTCTTAATAAAGACCCAGAAACACAACAAATCAAAGAAAGGTTGGATAAATGGGGCTGCATTAAACCGTAGGGATTTTGCATGGCAAAGGACAAGATGAACAGAAAGCCAACAGATTGGGAGAAGATCTTCACTAACCATACAACAGACAAGGGCCTCATATCTAAAATATACTTAAAGCTCAAAAAAATTAAATCCCCCAAAAACAAATCCTCAAAGAAACAACCACCCATTAACAAGTGGGCCAAAGACTGAAAGAGAGACTTCTCTGAAGAGGAAACATGAATGGCCAACAGACAGATGAAGAAATGCTCAACATCTCTGGCCATAAAAGAAATGCAAATTAAAACAACATTTGATTTCCACCTCACCCTAGTTAGAATGGCCATTATCAAGAAATCTAATAACAACAGATGGTGGCAGGAATGTGGCCAAAAGGGAATGCTACTCCACTATTGGGAATGTGAACTTTTCCAGCCACTCTGGAAAGCAGTATGGAGGTTCCTCAAAAGACACCACATACAACTCCTCTATGACCCAGCAATCCAACTGCTGGGCATTTACCTAAATGACCACAAACAAGGCCATACTAAAACTACAGCACAACCATGTTTATTGCAGAATTATTTACCATAAGCTAAGATATGAAGCCAACCCAGGTGCCTCTCTGTAGATGAATGGATCAAGAAAATGTGGTATATATATACACAATAGAATTCTATGCTTCCATCAGATAGAATGACATTGCCCCACTCATAAGGAAATGGAAAGACTTGGAAAAAATCATATTAAGTAAAGTAAGCCAGACCTAAAGAAACACAGGCTCCATGGTTACCCTGATTTGCAATAATTATTGTATATCTAGGAGGATAGTCCTAGCAGAGGCCCACAATAGCTCAACAGCTATGAATATATGACCACATAAGATAATGTAGTCAAAATGAACTCCAAGATATGGAAACAAGAGTTTTTTTTTGTTGTTTTTAATGTACTATGTGAAGTTATTTCTTTTTTCTTTCAGTTTATTTTTCCTCCTTTGGTTTAACCCCTGTTGACACTGCTTTTGATTTTGGTAGCCTGTGTCTTGTATATACATTTATCTGGTTTGGGGAAGGGAAGGGTAACAACAAAATGGTGAGATCAAGTTAAAGGGTAAACCAATGCACCAGTGATATGCACAATATACTATGTTGGAATTGAACTTTACAATTTGGGGTAGGGGAGTATTGGGGGGGGAGGAAAGTGGGAGAAAAATGAGAGGGGTTAACAGTGTTCTATAAGAAATATACTCATTACCTTATATATGTAATTGTGACCTCCCTGTAATCATCTGAACAATAAAATTAAATTTAAAAAATAAATTATAAATAAAAAGCTGTTTGTTGATTTTATTCATGGTTCTCTTCATATGCAACAAATGCTTGTTTCTGAGAGGCAAAGACAACTTATAAGCCTTGTAGGATTTGCTGATTTTAAAAAGACCAGGAGAGAAGGGGATGCCTTTCAAATATTTCAGTTGCAGAACTAAACAAGAGATTTTTTTCCCCCAACTGTGAGAAGGGACTATGAATTTGTTTTTTAGAGTAGATAGTTCTCCTTCTCTCTCACAACTTTTAATAAGTAAAAATACCCATGGGTGTGTGTAGTCCGTTTGTGATGCTACAGTATAGGTTATCCCAATGCTGCCATTTAAACTGCCTACTATAAAATGTGTGTTACTCTTGCTTATGAAACTAAAAGTTCCCTATAGACTAGAACTTTGGTGAACATAGTTTGATTAAGTTGGTCTATTTTTATATTAGACTCAAAGGGAAGCTACCTACCCTAGTGAATCAAGCTGTTTTGAACTCAGAAGATTAGACTTCCCATTTCACCTCTACAATTAAGAGCTGGATTTAGAAATTTCCTCCCATTTATCCACATTTGGAAAAGAATGCAGAATTGTTTCTGTTGCCTATAGTTTGTAACAATGAAGGTAGTACTAGGTTAAACAGCATAATGAAGCCTATCTCAGAATAGGAATCTGGAAATACCAGCACTCTATTTACTCATTCCATAGAATAGGAGCAAATCAATATAATCTATCTAGCCTGATTTCGATTCTTGCAAATAGACCTAGCAAGTGTGGCAGAGAATGAGCCTTCTGAGAAATGGTCCCATTCTAAAAGAATTCATACATGTTTGGCCATAATGAAAGAGTAAGTTGTGAAGGGCACTCATTCTCTGAGATCCTGTTCAGTCTATTTTGTTATTGTACGTTCCCACTGATTCTCCATAAGCTTCCTTTTCACAACAATTTGCAACTTAAGAAAAAAATTACTGTTATATATCTGACTTTCAATGTTTCAAGGACATTTATTATATGTACCAAACAAATGAGTTTCTGTCTCTATCTTTGTCTGTCTCTCCCCCCCACACATATACACACAAATGTACACACTTAAGGCTAAAATTGTTTAATTCCCACCATCCCAAGTTCACTTTGGCTAAGGTAATTAGCTGCTACATCAGTATTAGGAAGTAGTGATGCTTTCCAGGATCAGCTTGCACTAGGAAATTCTACAAAGTCAAAGAGTCACTGATTATGTGCAGTAATTTTCAAGAAACTTTTTTCCAAGTCTTTTCTGGCATTTCCAGCTTGAAAATTTATCTTCTTTCTCATAGAACTTTTAAGTCTGTCTGCCAACCTTTTCAAAAAGGTTGCATAAACTCTGTGGGCAGAAAATATATCCATGTTTGCTTATCTTGTAGCAGCTAACAAGTTATTTGTGTACTATAGTTAACACATGTTTTGATTTTAGAGTCTGTAGAGGCAAAAAATAATCATAAAATATATCCTGGCTGCTTCTGAGATGTGGACAAGACAAAAAAAAATTCTCTTTGGGCAGGTTGAGTACAGTGTCCTTTGCAATCTTATCTACTAATCATAGATGATGTTTAGGTATACATCAAATCAAGATCCCACTTGTAATTCTCTTATTTAGAGGTGTTATTTGGGTCAAAAGGTAGAGATGAATTATTTCCATCCTCATTAATCAAACCATATCTCGGCATAATAAGAAAGACTTGAACATGGGCAAGCTCCACCATTCTGATATTTTAACATTTTCTCTAGTTTCATATTTAGATTAACATTGTTACTGTGAAGGACACACTCCAGATATGGTGATCTCTTTGACCCTCTGCTCTGATAAAATACAGTCAGACACAACATTTCAGTTAAAATTAAAACTACATTAACTAAAGTTTGTTGATTCCTAGTAGTGGAAAAAGGATGGATAATCTGAACAAAACAGTATTTTTTAAAAAGCTCCTGAAAAGATACCTGGTCATAAAGATGGTGGAAGAAATAATGAAGAACAGGGTAGTTCCCAAGGGCCTCAACAGTTTATAGGTAGATGGTGTTATATGGAGTGAGTGGAATCTCTCTTTTTATTATTTTTTTCCAGGACAAGGATTAACCAGCTTTGGAGCATGAGTTCATATTTGTCCTAAAATAATACAGAATAGTAAGAAAAAGAATCGGACAGAAAGAACTTTCAGAGCATTCTATTCTCCCATCAATGTCAAAGAGGCATCTAGATTCACCAACCAACCAACACTACACTCAATATAGAGGGAGGAGATACACCTTCCTACTCAAAGATCAAGCAACTTTAAGTAATGGAGAAAAGAGTATTGTGTGCCTTAAAGCTATAAATATCTACCACCACTGCCACCACCACCTCTTTCTCTTTTGCTATCAAGACATTTTTAGATCTGTTTTCTCCAAGTCTGTTAGCTGTCAATACAGAAAGTGAGAAAGTGTGTATGCTTGCTGCTCAGAACCTTGCTAAAAATGTGTCTCCTCAGTTAACCTAATTCTACAAGTATACTGCATCTCTGTAAACTTCTAAAATAAAGACTTTTGTCTATTGCTGTGTCCCTACCCAGCACCGCTTGTCATCCAGGTGCAACATTCAACCACATTGTTACTATCCCCAGCTGATGTGCTTGAAAGATGAATATAAAATTTTAACATATTTCAATCTTCACAAAAAAAGAATTAACAATATTAACTCATATTCAAGTGAGTTGGAATAAGCAGCTAAAACAACTGGCAGTCCGAGGTTATAAAGTCCAGGCTCTTATGAAGCGGCTATCACCTTTCCATATACTTCTTGGACACTGAGAGCCATGTTTAGGATTTATAAAAATCAGAGCAATGCTTTTCCTGGTTATGGTACCTGTAAGTGAGCAAATGATGACAATGACCTATTATTTACCAAATCAGCTTGTTTTGTAGCTGTCACCCAAAAACGATGCCAAAAAGCCATGACAACACTTGCATTCACAGAAGCCTCCAAAGTAGATTCTACATATCTGCGTGCTGATTTTTCTCTGTAATATTTACACATTATAAAATGGCAGCATAATGCATATTTACTCTGATTACTAGGTCATTTTCACTTCCCAGCCATTTGGCTGATAATTGCTCTTCAGTGTGTTTCCTAAATTTGAAATGAGCAACACAGTAGTGCGACTGAAAGATATCTGTGCCATTTTAGCACTGTGCCAGGAAAAGAAGCTGGGCCACGGGGTGCAAACTGCAAAGCCTTGTTCTACATTGACCAAACCCTAAGTCCTCATTTTTTTTTCATCCAACATTTCAGAATTTGTATCTGTAGTCACATACCTAAATAATAGAAATAATTACTTTATGATTCATTTATTCTGTTGGTTAGCCAACAAACTCAATCCAAAAGCTCCTGAGTTATCTGTGCTTTAATTGCCTCTCTATAATGAACACACAATGCAAATAGTGCCAATTCTTTCTTCTTTGCTGTGAATTTACAAGCCAAAAGTTTGGTTATCTTTCATGCTGGTTTTAAATCACTTCAGATGTCTGTTCCAGCTATAGAAACACTCGGCTACCCTTTAAGATGTGGCATTTCCTGCCCAGTAAAAACCCTTTGAAAAAGTATTCCTCCTAAACTCCAAATTTAGACATAAATGCAAACTTTTAAGGCCTACAGGGGGAAAAGGAGAAGATAAAAGTTGAGACTGTCATGCATTGCTTTGTTTCCTGAGGTTTGGAGTGATCAGGAACAGCATTGGCATGACCAAATAAGTTTTATCCACTCCTGGTTTCAGGAAAGCATAGGGTCAGTTCTACATTTGAAGAGCTATATGTATAAAGAAGTCAGACTTTAAGGGGTTAAATCAGACAGATGAATTCACAAGTCATCCATCACAGCTCCAAAGTCATCTGCTTAGCTATAGCCTACTTTCCAAGTAAGATACAGAATGCCATACGGACAAGGGGACTAAAGTATAAGAACAGACAGGATAGTGCAAGAAAGCTTGGCATGGTATCTGAAAGGCTGTTCCAGGTATGCTACAAAATGGGTAATTAAGTCCCAGTGCTTGTCCCATGGGTTTGCAATTGAAATTAGTCAGACATTGCTGGGTGTTAATTACAGGTGTTACAGCAAAACCAACAGGGAAGTGTGGTGCATTCTGATTGTGGCTACAGAGGTGGCTTAGCAGTAAGAAAATTTTAATATACAAATTTTAAACCACAATAGAAAATAAGAAGCAATGAGCAAATTATTTACAAAGTGTGCCATAAAATTGAGGTAAGGCATTGTGTTCTACATGCAATTTTGAAAATTAAATGCAAGGAATGCTCCTACCAATGACACCAAAACTTATCCAACAATACTATGTTTTTCTACTCCCTCATTTTGTCTACATATCTTCAATAAATCATTTGTTCTGCAGGATTGCTTATCTTAACATGAAGATTACAATTACAAAACAGTATCAGCCA
Source organism: Dipodomys spectabilis (assembly GCF_019054845.1). NCBI lineage: Eukaryota > Metazoa > Chordata > Mammalia > Rodentia > Heteromyidae > Dipodomys > Dipodomys spectabilis. The sequence goes on along the minus strand of NW_024870694.1, from coordinate 909,933 downwards.
CCATTTACTCTATGTTGAACTCCAAATATTTCTGGTAGGTCTAGTTTTGACTCTGGTTTGCCTTTTGTTGGTAGTGGTTTTTCCTTTTTTTGTACTTTCATACCTGAGCTTGAGTTAAGAATAGCTGATTGTCACCCACTTCTGATAAGTTACATAAAATAGGAAACCTTATTTCCAACATCATGTCTTGTGAGTATCACTGTTGTATTGGTTCACCTTTTGTCCTTTGTCTCACAATTTTATTATTCCCTTCCCTTCACCAAATCAGATAAATGTATATACAAGAACAGAGTACCAAAATCAAAAGCAGTGACAACAGGGGATAAACCAAAGGGGAGAAAGTGATTGAAAAAAAGAAGTAACTTCACACAATATATTAAACAAAAACAAAAACACCTTCTCCTTTCCATTTTTTGGAAATGAACTTTACAAAGGGGAGGGGAAGCAGGAAGGGTAAGCTGGAGAAAATGAGGGAGGTGGTAACACTGTTTGATAAGAAATGTACTTATTACCTTACTTGTGTAACTATAATCCCCCTGTACATCCCATTACAATTAAATTAAGTTAAAAAAAGGGAAACTTCCCAGTGCTTTAGCCCAGGTTTCTTTGTTTGCAGAAAGCAATTTATCATGAGTAACTCATAGGATTATATCAGGATAATCTATTTATCACAAAAGATTTTTATAAATTTATAAATTACAAAATGTAGGTCCATTAGGAGTTGACATTTTTCTACTATTATCCTGATTTTACAAAGTTTAGCAAAAAATATCTTTTTTAGACTGCTAGAAAGTCCATTTCTGCATTTCTGTGAAGCTATCCACCTGGAATAACTTCCTACCACTAAGGTAATAGAACTTCCTAAATGCATATCTTATTTATTTATTTTTATTTTTATTGCTTGGCTGACTGGTGCTCCACCATAGGAGCCACACTTCCTGCTAACTTTTTTGGAAATAAATTGAAGATTGGAGTCTCAAAGACTTTTTCTGCCTAGGCTGACTTTGAACCACTTTCTTCTATGTCCCAGGCCTCCCCAGTCTCTAAGATGATAAGTGTGAGCCATCTGGATAGATTTGATATTTTATGAAGTATAAATGTCTTGTATATTGATCCACAGAAAGTATTTTATCTCTAGATTTTCCTACTAACATAACTAGATCTATGCTATAATTTTCTCCATGTACATCCTCCATGATACTTAGGATAGCATTCATACAATGGATTCCATGATGAATGAAAGAATAGGCCATGATGATAGGACAAAACACTGAAAACTCATATAACTTTTCAAAAAATCTCTAATATAGAACCCACCCTACCTCCCTGGCTCCAATTCCAGTTCCACATTTGTGGTATTTGGCTTTACTTGCCACACAGGTCTCAGGTAGCAGATTTTCTTCTTTGAAAGAGAAATTTTAAAATAGAAGAAGCAGAGTATGAATGCTCCATAATTATGCAGAAGACAAGGGTGATGGTGCCAGGGAGCCAGGACAGGAAGAGCTCTTGTGAGCACTTCTGCTTTTTCTTGAGTAGCGGAAAGAGTTCAATCACATTCATCAAAGATTAAAGTGCTTTGAGTTTACCCTTTAGAGCACTTGGAAAGAGTCATTGCCTTCTTCTTTCTCACCCACAACACCCAAAGTTTTTCCATCCATCTATTCATTTCTTATATCTGGTACAGTTTTACCAACTTACTACCAGGGCTTCCTTTCAAAATCATTGACTGTTCAGTGACTTCCATTCCTCTTTTAAAAACAAAAACAAACAAAAAAACAATGTTGGAATGGTTGAGAGGTATAAAGAGGAGAGGATAGAGTCAAGCTATAAAACATGTAAAGGCTAGTTTTATTTCCAGAATTCCCTAGCTTCCTGCTTTCTGCCATCTATCTGTAGAAAATGTATTCAAAATTAAAGACAATGAGTGGTGGAAGCAAGCCTTAGAGAAAGAATGGGTCTGGATCAGATTCAACTCAATTCAACACATATTGATTGACAGCCTAGGATGTACTACCATTGGGCTCCAGAATAAAAGGCAGAAAAATCTACAGAGAAGAAAAGGAGCTGTCATCTTGGTAGTATCTGTTCTACCTGACTTTGGACACATTTTAACTCATGAATTGTAGGAAACTTCTGGAGGTATTTTGGGGAAGGGGTGACTTCGTAATATACCTTTCCTCAGACTCTGGTAATATACTGGTTGTCCTTGCAAAGCATCCTTACTCATTTGTAATCCAGAACATTCAGATAAAATCAGGAAAGACAAGCGTCATTTCTAATCAGATATGGAGAGTCCAAAATGAGCAAAGCCGAATCCTGAAATTTTCTCAGAGCCTTCTCTTAGGGTTGCCAGTGAATTGAACCAATAAATCCCTACCCCTGTTTTTAAAAATCAATCTAGCTTGATTTGAATTGAATTTTTGTCATATCTCAACAATTACTAAAAAAGCTTATCTTACTTGATGAGTAAAAATGGCTTTATTGAATATGGTGAATCCAAAGGACACTAAATTTCTTCTCTTAGTTAATTATTAAGACATAATATTAATGGTTCTTACATATAGTTTTGTACACATATAATTGATGTTAATATACTAATATGCTAATAGAAATGGGGGGGGAACCTACAACTAGCTAATGCATGACTTCTTTGTTAATCTGGTATGAAGGCAAGACTCTATCTACAACCACTGAGCAAATATATAGGTTCATAGAAAATGAGAATAGATATTAGACTGGTTTTATTAATTGGCACATTCACTAATATTTTTCAATGTCTTTTATCTGATATTGCCTCATAATATATAAGAACATGTGTGTAACTCATTTACCCACAATTATAGGCAATAGAGGTTTATTTGATTTTAAAAGATCAATTCTATTTCCCTGATCTAAAGATCCAGGGACAATATCAATCTCATATTGTTGTTAGCATTAAGGTCAAAATCTCAATAAACCTACTCTCTATTAGAGTCTTCACCATGTGCCAGCCACCACAGGAAGAACTTGCATATGGCAAACATTATACTGAAACTTCACAATAAACCCCATTTCAGATTAGACAATTAAACTTCTTAAAATGTAAGGATCTTGACTAAGTTCAGCTAGAAACAAACATAATTGAGATCATTTACACATGATTCTAAAACCTGTGACTTTTAACTACTGTATTATATTTTAGTTTACTTCACTACCTCACCGTTCCATCTCCTGCCCATCTTCATGGATTTGTTTTTACCAACTGAACTCAACAAAATCTTGAGACAACTAATCCCACTTGCAAAACTGCTCTGCTCACCACAGGGCTAAGACTGATTCCTCACTCAATTTCCAGGTTTACAGAGATTCAGCCCATCTCAAGTGATTAACTTGAGAGAATCAGACTTTACAAAAAGGTAAAGAGAACATACAAAGATACCAAGAGTCTTCAAATTCTTCGTAATCAACAGGTCCATATATGTGTGTGTGTGTGTGTGTGTGTGTGTGTGTGTGTGTGTGTGTGTGTGTGTGTGTGTGTGTGTGTGTGTGTGTGTGTGTGTGTGTGTGATTTTCCAATTTTCCTCTTTTTTTTGTTTTATTTTCATTTTTTTAATTGTGAAAATACTGTACATAGGGGTTACAATTACATGGGCAAGATAATGAGTACATTCTTATCAAGCATTGTAGCCTCCTCCTTTGTTTCCCTTTCCCATCCCATCTTCCCCTCCCCCACCCCCCACCCAACACTCCTCCCCCCCACCACCAAAGTTGTAAAATTCTTTTTCTTTTTTTCTCTTTTTTTATTGTGAAAATACTGTACAGAGGGGTTACAATTCCATGGGCAAGATAATGAGTACATTTCTTATCAAGCATTGTAGCCTCCTCCTTTGTTTCCCCTTCCCATCCCATCCTCCCCTCACTCCCCCCCACTCAACCTTCCTCCCCATTGTTGCAATGGGTCCATCTGTATCCCTATTTAAACTACTTGTTTTTCCCCTTCCCCTCCACAAATTATACCAATATCAAATACAGTGAAAGCAGGGCTTATACCGTGGGGGAGGGACATACAAAGCAAGAAAGAAATCATCTTATAAATGTGTTAGAAACAATCAAATGGCACAAACAAGACCACACTAAAGCTACCAGCACGACTATGTTTATTGCAGTATTATTTGCTATAGCTAAGATATGGAACCAACCCAGATGCCCCTCAGTAGATGAATGGATCAAGAAAATGTGGCATATATACACAATGGAATTCTATGCCTCTGTTAGAAAGAATGACATTGCCCCATTTGTTAGGAAATGGAAAGACTTGGAAAAATTATATTAAGTGAAGTAAGCCAGACCCAAAGAAACATAGGTCCCATAGTTTCCCTTATTTGCAATATCTAGTATATGTATGAGTCAAGCAGAAAAGGTCAGGTAAGTTGAAGTTAGGGAAATGAACCCTAAGATATGTATTCAAATGTTTTTTTTTCTTTCATGCGATTGTTTTTAACTTATTTATAAGATGATTTTTTGTTACTTTGTACGTCCCTCCCCCACGGTATAAGCCCTGCTTTCACTGTATTTGATGTCAGTATAATTTGTGGAGAGGAAGGGGAAAAACAAATCGTTTAAATAGGGATACAGGTGGACCCATTGCAACATTGAGATGTACAAGTCGTTATGTCGAAAACGAACTTTACAAATTTGGTGGGGGGGGGGGGAAGATTGGAGGGGAGGGCAGGGGAGAGGATGGGATGGGAAGGGGAAACAAAGGAGGAGGCTACAATGCTTGATAAGAATGTACTCATTATCTTGCCCATGTAATTGTAACCCCTCTATACAGTATTTTCACAATAAAGAAAAAAGAAACAATCGCATGAAAGAAAATATTTGAATACATATCTTAGGGTTCATTTCCTTAACATCAACTTATCTGACCTTTTCTGCTTGACTCAGACATATGCTAGTTATTGCAAATAAGGGAAACCATGGGACCTATGTTTCTTTGGGCCTGGCTTACTTCACTTAATATAATTTTTTCCAAGTCTTTCCATTTCCTAACAAATGTGGCAATGTCATTCTTTCTGATGGAGGCATAGAATTCCATTGTGTATATATACCACATTTTCTTGATCCATTCATCTACTGAGGGGCATCTGGGTTGGTTCCATATCTTAGCTATGGTAAATAAGGCTGCAATAAACATAGTCGTGCTGATAGCTTTAGTGTGGTATTGTTTATGAACATTTGGTTAAATGCCCAAAAGTGGGATTGTTGGGTCATAAGGGAGCTCTATGTGGAGTCTTTTGAGGAACCTCCATACTATTTTCCAAAGTGGTTAAATAAGTTTACACTCCTACCAACAATGCAGTAAGGTTCCCTTCTGTCCACATCCCCTTCAGCATCTGTTGTTATTACAGTTCTTGATTTTAGCCATTCTAACTGGGGTAAGGTGGTATCTCAATGTTGTTTTGATTTGCATTTCTTTTATGGCCAGGGAGGTTGAACATTTTTTCATGTGTCTATTGGCCATCCTTCTTTCCTCTTCAGAGAAGTTTCTCTGTAAGTCTTTAGCCTACTTATTTATTGGGCAGTTGTTTCTTTGAAGATTTGTTCTTGGGGATTTAATGTTCTGAGTTCCAGGTATATTTTAGATATGAGACCCTTGTCTGTTGTATGGCTAGTGAAGACCTTCTCCCAATCTGTGGGCTTTCTGTTGAGAGCTTGCTAGCTATGTCCTTTGCCATGCAGAAGCTCTGCAATTTTATGCAATCCCGTTTGTCCAACCTTTCTTTGATTTGTTGTATTTCTGGGTCTTTATTAAGAAAATTTCGCCCCGTGCCAAGGAGAGCTAGGGTTTCTCCTATTCCATCCTGTAATGTTTTCAGAGTGTCTGCTTTGACTCCGAGGTCTTTGATCCATTTGGAGTTGATTCTGGTGCAGGGTGATATATAAGGATCTAGCTTTCGTTTTCTACAAGTAGTTAACCAATTTTGCCAGCATCATTTACTGAAGAGGCTGTCTTTCTTCCATTCTATTGTTTAGCTCCCTTATCGAAGATTAGATGGCTATAGGTCTGTAGGTTCATTTCTGGGTTTTCAATTCTATTCCATTGGTCCTGAGGTCTGTTCTTGTGCCAGTACCAGATTGTTTTGATTACTATGGCTTTGTAGTAGAGTTTGAAATTTGGTATTGATATTCCTCCAGCACTCTTCTTTCTGTTGAGGATCGCTTTTGCTATTCGGGGTCTTTTATTGTTCCATATGAATTTTTGGATTGTCTCTTCTATTTCCTTGAAGAATGAGATTGGAGGATCCAAATAGGGAAAGATGAAGTAAAACTTTCCCTCTTTGCAGATGACATGATCTTGTATTTAAAGAATCCCATGGACTCCACTTCCAAATTACTCAAGCTGATTCAAAACTCTGGCAAATTAGCAGGGTATAAAGTTAACCCTCATAAATCAATGGCTTGTCTGTATGCCAACAATGAGAAAAGTGTGGCTGAAATTAGGAAAGCAACTCCATTCGTAATAGCCTCACAAAAAATAAAATACCTAGGAATTAACTTAATCAAAGAAGTGAAGCACCTCTATGATGAAAACTTTAAAAACTTGGAAAAGGAAATCAAAACAGAACTTAGAAAGTGGCAAAAACTCCTATGCTCCTGGATTGGAAAAATCAACATCGTGAAAATGGCAATACTTCCCAAGGCTATCTCCAATTTTCCTCTTTAAGCTAGCTCTTCCTCTCAAAGTGGCTTTCAACTTCTATGTATTGGAATAGCTCCACCACATTCAGCATCTACTTATTTGTAAATTCTTCAGATTCTTCCTTTAAGATTATACCTATGTCTTCCAGTCCTACTACAATATCTACTATATTTCCTGCTCTCCACAGGACAATACTATAAGCCCTTCCCATTTTCTCTGTCTCTATTCTCTTATCTAAGAGACCAGCACTTACCAGCTTAGCAGATTTCATCTGTTCTCATTACTTACTGAATAGACAGAAGATGTTTTTAACATAATCTCTAAGGATTTGTATAAACTGTCCTTTGCCTACTTCCCTCTCCTTTTCCTTCCTTATGTACACTTGTATGCAGAGTGTTAGGTTTCTAGACCTTTAAGGTAGCATGCTATCTTAGCTCTATGATCCTGTTCACATTATTTACTCTGCTTGAGATGATATCCCCCATATCTCCAACCCAAAGTGATTCTATTTCTTTTGGAAAAGCCTCAGATTATATTCCATTTCTTCCAAAACACTAACAAAAAAGTTTTTTCTTCCTCTAAATATCTAAGTAAATTACTAACACGATTACTTCCATGATGTTTATCCCACATTGTCTTCCACTGATGTTATGTGAGTAGATGTTTTCATCCTTCTTACCAGATAGTAAGCTTTTCTAATTTGGGGGGGGGGGATCTTCAGCTCAAGGCTAGTGCTCTACTGCTTAAGCCACAGCGCCACTTCCAGCTTTTTTCTTTTTGCTTATATGGTGCTGAGGAATCAAACCCAGGGCCTCGGGCATGCAAGGCAAGCGCTCTATCACTGAGCCACCTTCCCAGCCTCCAGGTAGTAAGCTTTTATGAGAAGGACTCACATATTACAAATCTTTATGTGAACTAAAGCTTCTGGCCTCCTGCTTTGACTAGAAATGATATTGACTGAATAAATGAGTGAAACACTGTGGTAGTCAAACTCTGACATGGCTCACACGTATTTTTGCCCCCTGGTAATCTTGTTCTTAGGTAGTCTCTTTTTATGTTGAATAACCAGTAAGATATATGTGACTTCCAAGGTGAAGACATAAAAGATATTAGTCCAATGGGAATGGTTCATCCAATAAGGAAGAGAGGCTTTCTCCCAACAGCCAGAAACAACTTAGCAACAACTAAATTTTCTACAAGATGGCACCCCAGTCAAGATTTCTTATGGCTTCAGCCTCCAATGGTCTCTTAACTACAATCTCTGGAGAGACTGTAAGCCAGAATCTTTCAGTTATCTATGAGATATTATATGTCTGTCATAAGTTAAAGAGTAATATGTGCGTAAATTGCTACATAGCAATAGATAGCAATACATAGCAATTTCAATAGCCCATTGTGGTTGGTTTAAGTGTAAGCATAACAAAGACTTAAAGACTTACATGGGGTTTGAGGAAAAAGGAAAAACAAAACAGGGGAGTGAACATGAAAGAAAAAGATTTCCACAATTTGAATACCTGAATTATGAATGCAAGATTTTTCTTTTGCTAGAATACCATTCATGATTGTGTTGAATCTCTAGGATTGTTTACATGTTCCTCATTTGTGAACAACGATCTCTAGGCATGTTTATAATCTTAAGAATGAAGTAAAGGACATAATAATATTATTATCATTAGTTTTGTATTTCCATGTGCTGGAAATAGTTCTAAAACTTTTCCTATTCTCCCATGTTACAGGCCACGTCAGTTCACAGAGATGAAATAACTACCTTGAGATTTCAGGGGTGGCAGTTTGCAGAGCTGGCTTCCCATTTAGACAGCCTGAATTAATAACCTAGACTGAGTCGCTCTGCGATGTAAGATGTCATACTTCCTTTAAAAATTGACATCATACACAACATTTCACACATTTTTTAAAAAATTAAATATTAACATTACATTTACTTAAAAGTAGTACCTATCAGTAATTCATAGACGGGTTCCAGCAATTTTCAGATGGATACGAGAGAATCTTGTCTTGCTTCCTTTGATAAGTAAAATTGTTCACTAAAGTGAGAGGCTGCCTCATTCTGAACAGCTTCAAGAGGTACTCTTAACATCTGGAGTATATTTGTTTCCATCCTAGTGGGGTTTGAAGTATCCTTTGATTCAAGTTGGGCACATCAAATAGTGATGTTTGAACCCAGAATGCAGTTGGTGATTTTCTAAATGCAATGAAATCCAATTTTTTCTCATTTGTTGAAATCTTGAAAAAACATGGTAAATAAAAACAAAAAGACAATTTGGGAGATCTTTTTATTGAGCCTATTTTTTAAGGAAATGGATATTCATAATGCTAAGGAGAATATGAAATCTGTAAGACTTGTCCTCAAGGAGCTTATCCTTCCTTCATCTTCCCTAAATTTCCACTTCTCCATACTTTCCCCCACAACACACAAAAAGTGCAAGCAAAAGTGTACATAACAAGTGCTTTGAAGTGTCTGTCGTTTCTTGTTCATGAAACTCTTAACCAGGTTTGATCCCCAATGCTGGAAACAAATAAAATTTTAAAAAGAAAAAACTCCAACAGTATATCTAGGTCTATGGCTCTTTCCATCAACTCTGTCTAGACTCCAATATGCCCTTCTGATTTATAAAAAAAAAATTCCTTTGCTTTTTAATTTTTCTGTTCCTTTGTCTCAATTCCTTCTCCTTCCCATTACTTACATTACAGATCTCCTAGTCTTTTGACTCCAGGTCTCTGAGCTTTGCATCCATTATTTCTTTCTGTTTTGAATCTGTTGACAGAAATGTCCTTCTACTGAATCTTTCAAGCCATAAATTCAGTTTTAACTACGTACCATCTCTTTTTTAGTTTTGTTTTGGTTGCAATTTTTTCATGCTTTATTTCCACAGGGCATTGTTTGGAGTTTGCTACATCTCTCTGAGAGTTTTGTAGTCTTCCTTTCTAAAACCATCTTTGAATTCATCCATCTATCTCTGCAGAAGTCATTTATAATGCATGTCCATTGAGGAATCCCTCTCTGCCAGTGTTATCTTGTGAGATTTTTTTCTTTTTCTACATATGTCATTATACACCTACATCAGCCACAACATCAGACTGTCTAAATACAAGGACACACCACAAAGTAGAAATTCAATTTAGATTCCAAGGCAAATAAATATCTCTTTGTTATATAATCACATTAAAGATACCTGATAACCTGCTTTGTTACCAAACAGCAATAGTTTTTAATGTTTAAAGGTAACTTAAATATTGTGAACTCGGGATTTAAAAAGGTATAAATACTAATGGTTGACAAAAAAGATGTATTTAGTTCCTAGCTAGGACTTTGTAGAAGGTAGAAATTACAGTTGAGTCACTATGGCTGATAAATATAATTGATGACACTTTTGCAGGATGCTTCCCAAACTGACCTTTTTAATTTCTGAAATATTCTGACCAATAGAAAAAGTTAAAAGCAATCTGATGACACTTTTGAAAAGAAAGGAAGGAAGGAAAAAAGAAAAACAGGAAGGGAGAGAGAGAAGGAGGGAGGAAGGGAGGCGAGAGGGGAGGGAAGGAAGTTAGGAGGGAGGGGAAGGATGGAAGAAAGGAAGGAAGAAAGGAAGGAAGGAAGGAAGGAGGGAAGGAAGGAAAGAAGAGAAGGAGGGAGGGACAGGGAGAGAAAAGGGAGGAAAGGAGCAAGGGGGAAGGGGAGAGCATAGAAGGGAAGAGAAGGGAGAGGAGGAAAAAGAAGAAAAAGAAAGGAAGGGAAAAGAATGGAAAAGAACGGGGAAAGGAAGGGGAGAAAAGGGGAGGAATAGGGAGTAGGAGAAGAATACAAGTTTTATTTTCCCAAGTTTTTGAAAGTAGATCTCTACTAACCAATGATGGATTTGAACTCAAAAGGAAAGAAAATATGCAAAGCAATACCTCAACTACGAAATTTTTCTCCAGTCCCTTCTGCAAAAGGAATGAGAACCTGCCTTTGGTGTGTATAGTAATTCCAGCTCCAATAAGATCACAACTAGACTCTGCCTACTTTATCTCCCAGTATGCTAAAATATCCAATTATGTTAAATAATTCTGCCTGAAGGGGTTTTGCACAGCTGCTACCAAAGATCAATCCAATAACCTAGGACCTTAAATGTCAATATTCAGTTAAGAAGCACATGATTTTTAAAAATAAAGACTTATTGATGATTATTTTCACAACACAGCTAGAACAATTCACATTTTACAACAGTATCTGCATTCTGAGCCTTTGGTGAACAACAGTTGAAAAATGTAGCAGGACAAGTAATAAAATATAAATACCAAATATTTACTGAAATAATACTTCAAGAAAAAATATAAAGCTCTTATGAGTTCAATCCAAAGGTATTTGTTTAACTGACTACAATCTTTAATATAAGTATCAATCAGATGGGTTAGATATTCAGTTTCTCCATTTCCCAGACTCCTCAAAAAGCTGCACATTCTCTGGCTCATAGGAATAATAAATTGTTCTTTGTACAAAGATGACCCGTTATTGTTAAATCTCTGAATCAAAATGGAAATGTCAAATGGAAAACTGTAGCCCCAGGCAAAAAGGATGCTTTTCAGAAGATAAAACAGGAGATTAAAACAAAATTAATGTTGTAAACTAACCAAGATTATATTAGAATATATATCAGAAAAAAATAGTATCTAAATAACGTTAGCAAATGATCTTTAATAAACTATTTGAAGTATAAGTGCAGAACTCACCAGAGGCAGCACTTCTTCAAAGGAATGGAAATTTTGATCTAGTTAGGGTGATGACCCCAATACAGAAAAGTCTGGTTTTTATTTTACTTTATGTCCTTGACATTGCTTTGAGGATTTGAGTCACAACCCCTGTTAGTGGATCCCAAATATCTTCCATGCAAACATTTCAGTATTAGCTCATCCAATCTACAGCATGATCATCTCAAGTAAAGTCATGAACATAAATGTTTTCATAACAGAATTCCTTACAGGAATTTTTGACAAACATGAAGTATTTCTTGAATGTTCATTGCCCCTAAACATTATGGAATTTTAGGGAGATTGAGGTAACTACTGATATCTTAGCAGAGTGTCTTTGTGTATGGGAACACATGGATACTCTTCTACTATCCACTATCCATGGGTTTTGAATCCTCAAAGAGATAGATGGGCTGACAAAATACGGAAACATACATCATTCCTCAGTTCCAAGTGATGAAGACTTCAAAAGAGATTCTAAATTGGCTCTCAGGTTTGATTTCTTTTGTTTTTATGTTGTCATCCTAGAAATTTGAAGATTTAAGATAAGATGAAAATATGTGTCCTTATCCATCTAACTTAGGCAAAGATTTTTCCATTTTTCATTGTCTAATTCTCAATAATAAATGAAGCCAATCTACAAATTCAATGTCATACCTATCAATATTCCAACCTCATTCTTCAAGGAAATAAAAGAGGCAATCCAAAAATTCATATGGAACAATAAAAGACCCCGAATAGCAAAAGCAATCCTCAACAGACAGAACAGTGCTGGAGGAATACCAATACCAAATTTCAAACTCTACTACAAAGCCATAGTAATCAAAACAGTCTGGTACTGGCACAAGAACAGACCTCAGGACCAATGGAATAGAATTGAAAACCCAGAAATGAACCTACAGACCTATAGCCATCTAATCATCGATAAGGGAGCTAAACAATAGAATGGAAGAAAGACAGCCTCTTCAGTAAATGATGCTGGCAAAATTGGTTAACTACCTGTAGAAAACGAAAGCTAGATCCTTATATATCACCCTGCATGAGAATCAACTCCAAATGGATCAAAGACCTCGGAGTCAAAGCAGACACTCTGAAAACATTACAGGATGGAATAGGAGAAACCCTAGGTCTTGTTGGCACAGGCTGAAATTTTCTTAATAGAGACCCAGAAATATGACAAATCAAAGAAAGATTGGACAAATGGGATTGCATAAAATTGCAGAGCTTCTGCATGGCAAAGGACATAGCTAGCAAGATCAATAGAAAGCCCACAGATTGGGAGAAGGTCTTCACTAGCCATACAACAGACAAGGGTCTCATATCTAAAATATACCTGGAACTCAAAAAATTAAATCCCCAAAAACAAATCTTCAAAGAAACAACTGCCCAATAAATAAGTAGGCTAAAGACTTACAGAGAAACTTCTCTGAAGAGGAAAGAAGGATGGCCAATAGACACATGAAGAAATGCTCAACCTCCCTAGCCATAAAAGAAATGCAAATCAAAACAACATTAAGATACTACCTCATCCCAGTTAGAATGGCTATAATCAAGAACTGTAATAACAACAGATGCTGAAGGGGATGTGGACAGAAGGGAACCTTACTGCATTGTTGGCAGGAGTGTAAACTTACTCAACCACTTTGGAAAGTAGTATGGAGGTTCCTCAAAAGACTCCACATAGAGCTCCCTTATGACCCAGCAATCCCACTTTTGGGCATTTACCCAAATGTTTACAAACAAGACCACACTAAAGCTACCAGCACAACTATGTCAATTGCAGTATTACTATAGCTAAGATATGGAACCAACCCAGATGCCCCTCAGTAGATGAATGGATCAAGAAAATGTGGTATATATACACAATGGAATTCTATGCCTCCATCAGAAAGAATGACATTGCCCCATTTGTTAGGAAATGGAAAGGTTTGGAAAAAATTATAATAAGTGAAGTAGCCAGGCCCAAAGAAACGTAGGTCCCATGGTTTCCCTTATTTGCAATATCTAGTGTATGTCTGAGTCAAGTTGAAAAGGTCAGATAAGTTGATATTAGGGAAATGAACCCTAAGATATGTATTCAAATGCTTTTTTATTTCATGCGATTGTTTCTAACACATTTATAAGATTATCTCTTTGTTGCTCTGTATGTCCCTCCCCCACAGTATAACCCCTGCTTTCACTGTATTTGATGTGGGTATAATTTGTGGAGGGGAAGGGGAAAAACAAGTCGTTTAAATAAGGATACAGGTGGACCCATTGCAACAATGAGAAGTACAAGTCATTATGTCGAAAAGGAACTTTACAACTTTGGTGGGGTGGGCCGGGGAGGAGGGAGCATGGGAAGGGTTGGGAAGGGGAAACAAAGGAAGAGGCTACAATGCTTGATAAGAAATGTACTCATTATCTTGCCCATGTAATTGTAACCCCTCTGTACAGTATTTTCACAATAAAAAATAATAATAAGTGAAGCCAAAGTTTAACATGTAACCATAGGTTTTAACTAGATAGTGAAAAGGAAGCAATGTACTTTGAGTCTGACCATATACCCTAGTATTCTGAATTGGAATTTGGATCCAAACTTGCAGTGATGAAACTGTTACTGTCTTTTATTTGCCTCCTTTGTGCAAATATTTGTGGAGTCTTTGTAGAAGAGAATGTGGATCAGGATGTGGGTATTTTGGGCCTTTTGATTACCCAGAATATCATTTGTTATCTTAGTAGCCTGAACATATGATAACTTGTATGCCCTTTTGGCCCATCTCTGTTGCTACAAAAAGTACAAACAATGCTGACAGTTTTGAGAAAATAAAAATCCTCCTAACTTTTGGGTTGAATCAATTGTAGTCTTAGTAATGAAGCTAGCAGGACTATGTTAGTTTCTATCTGGATGGGCAACCTGTCCTTCTCTGTTCCTCTTACCAGGAATATCAACTGCCAGGGGCACTGTTTTGGCTACAGCTCTGAGACCTTAAAACTCATTCCAAGGTTCAGATTAGGAATATAAAAGGGTTCAGAGGTCTTCAGTATCCATGTTAGAAATGACTCCTGTCACAATTACAGACCTAGAACTAGAGAACTAGTCCTAGGGACCTCTATCAGATGCAGGTGAGTTTCAAGGGCCTTGTGATATGTATGAAAGTTGAGCAAGATTTTCACCTGGTCTCAGAGTAACTGAAACTCCCTACCATTTCTTTGTTCTCAAAGAATGATGTGACTCCACCCACTGAAAAATGGCTGGAACTTGATCAGTAAAATAGCACAAGTTTGCCTCTGCCCTCAATCTTGAAGCTCGACTTTGAAGGCTGCCTTCTAGAAAAAAGTCCACAGACTTTAAATTCCTTCATAAGAAGGGAAAAAAGATGGATTTTCCCCCAATGTCTTGATCTTTATATCCTTCATCAGGTAGCATAGCTTAGTGATGAGGATCCACACTCCAAGTTTACAAACTTGGATCCATAAACCTGCAGCCTCAGCCCCTGCACCAACCCAGGTGGGCCATATAAGAGATATGCTCTTTGACTTTTGGTATGTTGCCTCTCCTTTAATCTCTCCTAGAAAGCTATCTAAGGGAGTTTTGGTCTGGCATTTTACAATTATTTACAGTCATTTCTCCAGGGGAAATAATTCCTTTGGGCATTACATGTTCTCATTGTTTTGAATAGGTGTTCCATCTGTCAAACTGACCCAAGCACACATCTATTCTACTCATGTAAGGCACACTAATTCTTTTAGACCAGGAATGGGAAATCATCTTTCTGCCAAAAATCTCTGAATATGTATAACATTATTCTCAGACCAGACAAAAGTATTATCTTAAAAATTAGTCTGTTATATTTGGTCATCATTTAATTAACTGATCCCTAACATTATCGCTGAAACTTTCTCTTTGGTGAGGCATGGTTCTGATGCTGCTGCTACTCACAACAGCTTTTCCAGGTTTGCTTTGGTCACTTGGAATACAATCAACTCTTTGTGATGATAAGTTTTGAAAACAACTGCTGGCAACAATAAGGTGTTTAAATACATCTCCTCAGAGTGAGAAATGCATCATTGCTTCTGTAAAGTTTGTAAAGCTGAAGCTGTAGAAAGAGGATATTGTATCTAGCTTTTAGCTCCTCATTGCTACTGAATGATTTTGTGTTGTAGGTTTATAGACACATCAGCTGGTTCCACACTGAATGATACAGCAAACATTATGCAATTCCACTTGTTTAATTTTCACATCCTTACATATCTCATTAAGTGTCTCAACTACTTTTGCATCTTCCCTAGCCTATTCAAGTGTCATTGAAGACTTCTGTCCTAGATGGGGGAAATGTGCCATGTTATTCAAGTTGTGCCTCCCACTGCTGTAATTTAGCTTCAAATGCTTTCACGTTTGAAAGCAGGAAGCTGAGAAGCCATTTATGGCCCCCCACAGATTGATGTTCACTCTACAAGGTACTTGCTAATATCAACCATGAAGGATAGATCACACAGCCACTCACTATCATTCAGTACCCTTGCAGGGTTTCCCTGCCTCTCCATGAACTGCTTGTCTTTGTCTCATTCACAGTTCATAAAACCTCACGTGAATGTTCCTGCAACTCAGTCACTGTATTTCAGTGGTAAACAAGATCATCATACCCCCAGTCAAGATCGTTCAGTAACTCCTTAAATTGGAAGTGATTGCACCCTCTAATTTTGACAAAATTTATGCATGACACTACTAGCAACATCACACTGCTGAGCCACAGTGGCTGCACACAGAGATTTTCCTGGTTCCTAAGGTAATGTAATAAATTACCCGAGTCAAGACTGATGCCATTTTATTATTGTGAAAATACCGTACAGAGAGGTTATAATTACATGAGCAAGGTAATGAGTACATTTCTTATCAAGCATTGTTGCCTCCTCCTTTGTTTCCCCTTCCCATCCCTTCCCATCTCTGCCCCCTACCCCTGCGCCAAAGTTGTAAAGTTCATTTTTTGACATAACAACTTGTACATCTCATTGTTGCAATGGGTCCACCTGTAACCCTATTTAAACAATTAGTTTTTCCCCTTCCCCTCCACTAATTATACCAACATCAAATACAGTGAAAACAGGGGTTATACTGTGGGGGAGGGATATACAAAGCAATAAAGAAATATCTTATAAATATGTTAAAAACAATAGCAAGAAAGAAAAAACACTTGACTCCTTATCTTGGGTCTCATTTCTCCTAACATCAACATATCTAACCATTTCTGCTTGTCTCAGACATATACTGGTTATTGCAAATAAGGGAAACCATGGGACCTATGTTTCTTTGGGCCTGGCTTACTTCACTTAATATAATTTTTTCCAAATCTTTCCATTTCCTAACAAATGGGGTAATGCATACTCTGGTTTCTCTTCAGATCGTATAAATCTTTCACCTTTTACTGATGCCATTTTTTTTTCCAGTAGGGGGGGGCCTGAACTCTGGACCTGGGCACTGTCCCTCAGCTTTTCAGCTCAAAGCTAGTGCTCTACCACTTGAGCCACAGTGTCACTTCCAGCTTTTTCTGATTATGTGGTCCTGAGGAATCGAACCCAGGGCTTCATGCATGCAAGGCAAGCGCTCTACCACTGAGCCACCTTCCCAGCCCCTGCCAGTCTTTCTTGACAAAAGCAATTTGTATGAGCCAACCAAGGCCGGAGTTCCATCTGATAAGGCCACTTA
This sequence comes from Dipodomys spectabilis, assembly GCF_019054845.1. Lineage (NCBI taxonomy): Eukaryota > Metazoa > Chordata > Mammalia > Rodentia > Heteromyidae > Dipodomys > Dipodomys spectabilis. The sequence goes on along the minus strand of NW_024870694.1, from coordinate 892,816 downwards.
TTGTTTCAAATGTTAGCTCAAGTTTTCTCATTGATTAAACAGGTCCTTCTAGTGATAGCTCTCTCCTATGTCAAATTCTGCCATTATCCCATGAATGAAAATGGCCATCTGGACAGTATTTGTCTTGTCATAAACTATGAAGGCATATTGGGAATCTGCAGCCTCCTTCAACATTTTTTTCAGTATTTTGTGTTGTAAGTAATCTGACCTGAAATGGTTCTCTGAGAAAGACACTAAAGCAATTTTACTTCTGAGTTAACAATACCACAGTAGCCACCCTGAACGCGTTCACAGGTACTCTCATATCGTAATAGACATTCCTTGATTGCCCCTCAAACTTTACATTATTATTATGAGTTGCTCAATATAAATTTGTAGTGCCATGAGAAAAGCTGCTACAGTTGTTGAATCTCAAGTCTTGCTTTAACAGGGCCAGAATAAATGATTTTTGTAGGCCTTATATGGAGTATGGACCATACGTTTCCAACCCTTGTTCTAGACTGTAAATTTGCCTTGACATCGCTGTAGTAAAGTCTTCACCCCTATTTCTCTTGGTTGCCTAAGAGGAAAAAAAGGAAATGGAACTGGTCTCTTTGGACTAAGAGATAAAAGCCTGATTTTGGAATTGACAGAGCCATCCTATCACTTGAAAGAGGGAAAAAAATGCTGTTTGCTTAAAGCACTACATTTCAGGCTCAACTTCTGGCAGAACTTAGGCTGCATAACAACTGATTTACCTCCCAATTATCTTCATGTATACTCATAAAGTCTCATAGGTACTAGTTTTCCAAGACACATAAATAAACCCAACTCTAGTAATAACCCTTAATTATTGTTTCTATCCTAAAGGGGGGGGGGGGGGGGTAACAAGGGAGTTAATAAAAGCTTTGTGGCCCTGTGGTCAACAAAGATACAGTCAATGCTGTTTAGAACCATTTAACTGTTTTTTCCTCATTTCAAACACAAGACATTTTAAAGAGCTTACATTCTTCCTTTACATCAAACCTAACTCAATTTCTTTGGTTAACAAGGCTGAAATATTGAAGTGTCCACCAAAGGAATACATGCTGCTCTGTTTAAAAGAGATGCTATTTTCTGTGAAAGTACAGAGATTTGCCTGAATCTACATGTTAAACAAAACACGATGGATGCATGCTACAACTAAAGTAATACTCTTGCTCAAGAAACCCACCTGACATTTCTTTATATGCTGTCTACTTTGTTTCCATTCACCATGACAAATGAATCATGTCCTAAATGTGCCCGTAACAGCTATTACACAGTTCCTTAAGGAAAAGGAAGAAATATATCTGAGAAGTCTTTTTATAACAGTCATGATCAAGGGACTACATGATGACAATGCTACTAGCCTGTGGAGGTATAGCTTCTGAATATTCTACAGAATTCTAAGATCCACATTAATAATCTCTAGATAAGAGCTCCTCTTCCTCTTCTTCGTCTGCTTCCTCCTGATCTCCTCCCCTTCCTTTGCCCTCCTGTTCCTTCTTCACTTTTAACTACTGTGTAACTCTCATTGTGTAAATTCTACCTCTATTTTAACATGTGCTTCCAAAACTTAAGATGGCTTCTGGGATCATTCTAGCATGCTTTTTAATCTCTCTTATTAATTTTCTTATAACAATAATCTAGAATTCATTTTTTTCATTCCACATATAATTCTAAAGAAACTACTCCTCCATTGCCACATTTTCCTCTCTCATTTCTTCCAACACCATCTGTGTTGTACAAGTAATATTCTATAGATTGAGTTGAAACACACCATTTTGTTTCTGTTCTGTTCAATCTATTCCAATCACAACCAACTACACATTGATTCCAATATGTTTCACAATCTGTCCTACATATGCAGTTTTACTAAATATGCACAGTAAATGGGAGAAGAAATGCTACTTTTAGCATTAAATACAGATAATAACAAGCATTGCTCTTTAGTTCCTTGTGTTGTGATTGAGAGAAAACATAGATAAATTTTCCACTGAGTGCAATATACATTGGGATCATTCTGGAGACCAAATAAGTGTAAGTCAGTATACTGTTCCTCTTGTACTGGTATATTACATATAAGCCTTTAGGAAGGTGTTTTTGACTATTTGATGTACATTCCTTTCTGACTTAGTTGCCCTACATCACAATCCTCCTAATAAATGGACAGAAAATTTGTGAAACCAGTACCTTAACATCAAAATTTACTTGGTTCTATTATCCATTATCTCTTAAAGTCAATGATAAATAATCAACTCCATGGTATGAAGCAAAGTCTATATATTGACGACCATACTACATATGTACAAGCTTTTGTATTATTCCTCCAAGAAATAATTATTCACTGTGCAGTCATTCATTGAGCATTCAAAGTGCAGCCCACTTCTATCTACCATACAAAGCAGTATATAAACTCTGGTAGGACTGTGATAATCTCACTGAGGACCAGAACAGTGTCCATAGCCCCTCCTCATGCTCTTTTGTTTTCTTTTTAATTCAATGGTTTCTGAACAGTTCACTAGATGAAACCTGAAGAGAAAAGCAAATTTATTTGAATTGTTCTAATAGCTGGATTTATGTCATATAAAAGGTAATGGTCCTAAAGAATTTATATTTTAATATATGATGATGTTGAAATATTCAATTGTTTACAAAGATGGGAAGATCAGAATAGAAAGTATTTCCAGGAGAAAAATGAGGAGAGTGACAGAACAATGTTTGTCTGCTTTCAATAAGCCGAACAGCTCCGTCTGTGTGTCAGTGTGAGATAATCCTACCTTCTCCCTTCCTTTCTCTCATTTCTCAAGGGAAATGAGTCACACCTGGTCGCTGCCCTTGATAGGATGTTTGATAGTCTGAATTCCCATCAGCCCTGCACAGCTAGGATGATGTCAGCACAGTTGACATTGTTAGATCCCTGCTCTGCTTATATCAGCTCCCTGTTGTTCGAACGTCAGATGAGTGTGAAGAAAGGAGGGGGCATCGTCATCTTAGCAACCAAGCCCACATCTCCAGGATCCAGAAATGACATCTGGCACTTTGCTTTGGGGATTTCCAGTATTTCCCAGAATTTCAGCTATATTAAAACACTTGTTCTCAGTTAAAAAAGAAATTTCTTATCCTTTTCCCTTCAGGATGTATGTGCTTTCGCAGCATTTCAGATCATAATGTTTAGCACCAAAGTAGTTTTTACCAAAGTCTTCATCCCATAATCCCTCCATTATTCTGGGATATCTTTTGTAAATATTTTAAATAATCTTCTGATTAAAAACAGGAAAACTAAAATGAGACCCATTTGCCACTTCTTAGTAGACAAAAGTCAAAGATTTGGATAATATAAGCAACCAAATAAGAGAGAAACTAAAGATGACTGATCTAATAACAAAAATAGTCTCCAAAAAGGACTCCAGATATAGTATAACAGTATTTCTGGGTCTCATTTGCTAAATTATACACATTAAACAAAATGTAACACAATTAACTCATGCAATCAAAATCCATATAGATATTCAGTGATTATATTGATTGTTTAAGAGGAAAGGAGAGTTGAAGACTTTAAGAGATATTGAAGGGTTTTTTTTTTTTGAAAATGTTGCACTAGCACTATGTGATAATTGTCAAATACTCTAACAATTGAGACTTAATATCTACTTTCTCAAAGCAGTATCTCCAAATTGTTTTATGTAATTCCTTCATGTAAATGTTTCCAGTTGCTTTACATTTCTCCTTCTGCTCCTTCGCTTATCTCCAAAAACTTCGTAGTAGACTCTTTCTGCATGGTGTTTAGGACCCAAGTGAAAGAGTAAAGGAAATAGGCAGACACCAAAGTGCTTGGCAAATGTTCTCAAAAGACTCACTGAGGTGCTGGGAGAATGGAAAACTAGAGTTCAACTCAGCCTGCGTTCGGACTTGGGAAAAAGTACTGTGGGATGGCTTCCTTGAGTCTTTAGAGTTCTTTTCTTGACTGCAATGCAATGATCATTTAAAATCTTGACACTCTGTGTATTATACACAATTAGCTCCATCCAATCCAGAGAGTTTAATATGCCCACATTACCCACAACAAAAAGAGAAACAGATACTACACCTTGCCTTTCATGGTAAGGAAAATGAGAATTTAGAGAGCTCTCTCTTCAAAGCTCAAGATCTCAGTGAAGGGGAGACAATAGTTGGGGGATATACCCTCTCCCAACAGGTTGCCTTTCATATCATACATACTCTAACTGTTTATTTGTCACTTGCTTTCAAGACAAGCAATCCTTCAAAAATATACATATTTATAATACATGTATATACTATATATACATAAATATATATTTATATGTTAATGTATTATCTTATAAAGATAAGTAGTAGATATATAGATCAAGAGATCGATAGATCCATAGAGAGATAGACAGACAGACAGACAGACAGACAGACAGACAGACAGACAGACAGACAGACAGACAGACAGATAGATAGATAGATAGATAGATAGATAGATAGATAGATAGATAGATAGATAGATAGATAGATAGATAGATCTTGCTGGCCTGCTATGTATCTCCAGCATGACCTAGCATCTAAAACAGAGCAAAGGGTCAACAAATATTTCTGTTGAATGAATTACTTTATGCTTTTGCATCCCCTCCTGATTTAAATCTTGACTTTACCTTTGTATTCTGTTTGTTCACATGACAATCAATATAGAAAACCATAATATCTTAAGTCACCCTGGGAAGTGGGGAAGTTGCACCGGACTTCAGGGTTCAGGCCAAGACCATGCCTGATTTCCCAGACCCTGGTTCATAGCCCTAAAGCTTGGATATCAGTAAAAGGACATCTCTGAACACTTTCAAGACTCATCACTTGAAAGTTCTTTGGGCTTAGATAAATGGAAAAGGAAAAGCAACATTTTTCCACTTGGCATTTTGGAACCCATCTTTTCTTTCCAACATTGTGCAGTGTTTTTCTCTAACTTTCAGTTTTAAAAATATCTTTTTTGGAACATTTGTGCATTGCTGACAGGAATATAAAATGAAAGAGCTAATGTGAAAAGCAGCATGGTAGTTCTCAAAAAATTAAACACGGAATTAGATGTGATCCTATAATTCTGCTTCTGGGTGTATACTCAAAAGAATTAGAAGTAGACAAACAGTGTTTGTATACCCATATTCTTTATTCACAATAGCTAAAGGATGGAAACAATCCAAATGCCTATTGATATATGTATGAATGGATAAATAAAATGTGTGGCATCTGCATACACTTGACCATTAGCCTTAAAAAATGTAGAAAAATTTAACACATTCTACAATATGGATGAAAAATTATCCTAAGATAAACTAGTCACAAAAGGATAAATAGTGCATGATCCTGCTCATATGAACTACATAATTCATAGGAATGTCCTTAATCTGTACAATAGAAAAGATTAGAATGGTATATATTTCTTCAATTAAAGGATATCCTTTAAAATCATTTGAAAACACAAATGATTATCTGTGGAACGGTTGAGAGCCTGAATGCACTGCCTATTTGCTCAGACATCTTGGAAAGGCACTTTGTTTTTCATTGTGCAAAGTAGCAATTTGTCAATAAATGTTCATTAGTCCCACCCTGATTCTCAGCTAATCACCAACACACCAATGTCTATTGCCAAACGGGTCCCTAACATTCTACACATTATGAAATTCTCAGGTCATTTCAGAGTGAACCTCCACTTGACTTCTTTGTCATAAGCGCAGACTCATATACTTTTCCATTCTCACTCTTGCCTTAAATTTTTAATAAAATGTGATTGATGAACATTTAAATGCAAAGCCAAAAGCTTTGATCGACCTGCACTTAGGCTGATCAATGCTTCTAAGAAATGCAAAGCTCTAGTCCCTTGAAGAAGGAACATGATTTTGGACTGACAGATTTTCATAGTGTGCCTAGCATTAGATTAACACTTATCTTACGATGTGTCTACACAGCATAACACAAAATTTAACATGACTCCAGTGACCTATTCTTTTGCTCATTTCACACCCTGCCTTTCCAAGGTAAAAAATTACACATTACTTGTTTTTCTCTCACCAGCTTCTATGGATGCCTTCTTTCTCACCTACATGTGAGACTCTTAATTTAGAGGCTCAGTCCTCATTCTTGGATAAGAAAATCAAAGTGAGGACTGGTTAAAACAAAGTCTTTGGAAGTGAGCAGAGAGCAGAAACTGGTTTATTTATTTTCAGTCATAGAAAATGCTATGGTTAACCCAAGGAAACTAGCAAGAAGCACAATTAAGTAGGCCTGAGAACTAAGTTTTGCGTTTTGATTTCTGGAAAACAATGTGCACAATAATTGCAAAGGAATTTGGAACTGAAACTTCAATTTCCTCACCACCATACCTGCAAACCCTGCCAAACTGCCTGCACAGAGCAGGCCTTGGATTCCATTCTCCACCGCTACTCTCTCCTAAGGGGTGCCAGTCCCTGAGAGTAAGTTGTTCAATAGAAGGTAATAAGGGTAAGTAAAAAGTTAATTATTTTCTACTTCACAAAGACTTGGCCCCAAGGCTTTAGGAGAGAGTCCTGGAGAAATAAACATCCAAACTGAATAGTACTACTAATGACAAAGAAATAAGGAAAAGGAAAGTTTGGGCTTTGTCTTGGGGCAATGGGAAGCTACTAAATAGGTTTAAGCAAGACATAAATATGGTCAGATTTGTGTTTGGAAATACGCATTGGAAAATGTGATCACCTTGAAGGCATAAGAAGAAAATATGAGGTAACTTTTTTTTCAAATCCAAAATTAGAGATTATTCATGTTTAAAGATAGGCTCTACCTACATAGCTCAGGCTGGCCTCAAACTATGAAATGGTTGCCATTATGAGTATATGCCATCATACCTAGCTTGGATTAAGTTTTAAAATTTGCTTATAGAGAAGTCTGAGAGGTTCACTGGGTCTAAAAATTACTCATGAACCATCTGTGATCATGAAAATTTTAAACTCTAAAAGACCCTAAACTAGACTTGACCTACATTCAAAGCATTGGGCCACACAGCTCCCAGGGCATTCTTTTGACTTCTGTCTGGAATTCCTTTCTTGTGTGTTCCAGAGGTAAGCTCGGTAACTCCCCAAACTGTAGCCTGTTCCCTTTTGTGCTCTCTCTACTGACCAGTTACATATCCAGTATTATTTTTTGTCTTTAAGAAAAATACTTGTATTATTAAGTAGTTGTACAAAGGAGTTGCCATTCAACAAAGCATCTTGATCAATGCCACCGCTTTCAACGTTCTCACCCATCATTCTCAATCCACCCCTTCTTTCACTTTCTGTCCATCTTGTGGGAGGGACATTGATTTTTTTTTACTGCATCCTCCCTTTCTTTTCTTCCTTCATCCATTTCCCACCCCTCTTAAATACCCATTTCCTGATGCTTATTTTGTTGAACTAATATTTTGAACTTCTAAGGAATTCTACTCTTTGAGTTCTCCCTTAAATCTACCAGATGTCAAGTAATTTACTTCAGCTAATGACATTACTTCTCATCTAGAGCTTTAAATTAAGGAACTTTACTCTCATCATTTCTCTTTTCTTTTACAATCCATTCACAGGTAGGTGAATCACTTATTTAACTTTCTAATATCTCCTAAAATGTTTCTTTCTTTTTATACTTCCTTGATCTAGCCATAGTCTAGCCCCTATCATCATTCACTTTGACTATTGCTATAGCTATTTCCAGGTCTCATTGGGTCCAATCTTCCTACCCAACATTGCTGCACCATTGAGTTTTTCCATATGAAAATCTGATTATTTCACTCACTAGTTTAATATCCTAAACCTAATTTCTTCATCTGAGTCTGTGTGGCTCTTGACCTTTTGGCTAAGATGTCCCTTGTAGCACTATCCCTTGCCACATTCAACTTCTTCATGTCACTCCTAGTCACCATCTCTGATTCACAAACTGTTAATTAAAAATGTCAAACTCCTCTTCCAATGTCATTTTTTTCTGCTCCTTTCTACAATCAGATATTTTCTTGCCCTGTGCTCCAATAGTACTTAGAATATTTGGCTTTAGTGTTATCACTTTAGATGTTAATTTTTCATGTACTTGTTTTCCTCTTTCCCTCAAATGTAAGGTTTTTGTTCTGGTTCTATTAGTTCCAGGATGCATGAAAAATTATCGTGAATAAGTATGAGCATACACACATAGGCTAAGAGATTCGTTACAAGGATTTATGACTCCTCAAAAGTTAAGTACCACTGTTCCCTTGGACTGTATGCTTTTTTAAGGCATAGGACATATTTTGTCCTTCTTTGTATAACCAGTTTATCGAAGAGTCTGATCTCAGTAGGCCATAAACATGAAACAGTTTTATTTTTCTCTAATCCTTACTTTGAACTATGTTCTGTCAAATCTGCCTTTCCTGCTCTTTAATGACATTTCTGACAGATCTCATAACTTTCCGGTCTCTTTTATTTAAAAAAAAAAAACCAACTCACATATTTAGATCCTGATTCAAAAAGCCAATTTTAAAAAGACACCTTTGAAATGGTTAGGAAATTGAATATGAAGTAGTATTACAGAGTATCTGGAAATTACTGTTCATATAACTTGGTATAATCAAACTATGATGTGTTTTTTAAATGACAAAGCATTAGAGATATGTGTTAGTCTGGGATGTGATTTATAATACTTCAGAAAAGGGGAAGCAAAAGATTAAGCAAGATGACAAAAAATGTTGATAATCATTGAAACTGAGGAAATGGGTATATGAGTATTCTTAATGAAAATCTTTTTTTTTGTATATGTGCACTTTTTCTCAGAAAAGTACTTTTTAAAATGTAACTTGCGGGTGTGGTGACAAATGGAGTCAAAGGCCAGATTAGGCAAAAGTTATCAAGGCCTGCCTCAAAAACAAGCTGGATGTGGTGTCATGTCTCATAGTGTGAGACCAGTCGAGGCAGAATAATGCAAGATCTTAACTAAAAACAGACTAACTAACAGCAAATGAACTGGAAAGCACCATTCTAATGATAGAGCACTAATCTAGCAAGCATCAGGTTCTGAGTTTAATCCCCAAACCACCACAAAAAAAAGATATTACTCACTTATATCTAGTCAGTCATGTTTATATTTAACCTCTATAAATGAACATTCCCTTTTTTGCAGTGTTTGTCAATATCTATAGTGTAATTATCCCTACCAAGGCTAATTTCAAGTTACTAATACTGTGCTGCTGATTGTAGAATTCAGAGGAATGTGTAGGACCACATTCTTATATAGTATTCCACTGTACAAATATGGTAGATGTGAATAGCAGCATAAAGTAAAATAAGTGATCTAATTTGAGTATTTTTGTTTGGGCTTAATGTAACATTTAATTGTATATTATAATTTTTTTTTAAGATAGCATTTTTTAACAACTGACTGACAGTATCCGTAAACATTAATCCATTCTAATGAACTGCCCTCAGCCAGTTCCAGGCTACCACGACAACATTCTCTCCCCTCTTTCCATCATCTAATGCAGCAAAAGATAAGAAGCAAGGCTCTACCTTAATTGGCACATCTCCAATTCTTACTCATTATGCTGAGCTGATATTACTCAGGCAATAACCAGTCAGGAAAAGGTAGAGACAGATAAATTACCCCTTTCAGCTGCTTTTCTCCTCATGCTACTCTGAATCCTTGATTCAGATTTGCTCCTTGAATAACACTCCAGTGTTCTCCCAGTCTTCTTTTATCTGGTGTTTCCTTTAAAAGAGTTATGCACATAGTTCTACAATATTTAATAAGTGTTTCCTTATTTCATAAAGGTATTTATTGCTTATATTTTCATGGACTATGTTTTGAAGTGCGAGTTTAAGAGTTACCTTTTATTCCTAGTAAACACTGTTAGAGTATTGATGCCTTAAATTACTGTGTGAGCACCTCATAGCTTAAACTTAAGTGCATTGTATCTATTCATTATTTATAATCACTTAAAATTTTTAAGTAGTACAACCATGCTGTTAGTTACATTTGTCTTTTTTTGTACTCTAAATCATGTGACTTTAACTTAACAATGAAAAACTATAATATACATTTTCATATTTCTATTGAGAAAATGAAGTCTGTTTTGACTACTTTTAAATACATTTTTGGTAGAAGGAACACACACAATGGAGTAATTCAAGCACAGAATTTTATCATAATCAAACAAGAAATTACTACTCAGTACCTACTGCACCTATCATTTTTACTCAACAAAGAATAATAAAAATAAAAATACAAGTTTTGGATTTCTAGCATATAAATCCATTCTGAGATTACATTCCAATGCCACTTTGGTTTATATGAAAGATAATTCCTCTACAGAAGAAACAGGATGCACTGCTATGATCACACACTGATAGTTCTAGGAGGAAATCACTCAATGTTATATTAGCCAGTTTTTTAATGGTCAAAGAATTTGAAATTTCACATGCAGAGACTCCCACAAGTCACTTAGCTAGTTGAAAACAAAAGGAAATTAATTGTACAGTTAGTACTAAATCCAAAGAAATCTCAATTAATATCCACAATTCTATTTTGTGTGACAACTGCACATTTTGTAGATGAGGAAACCAAGACTAAGCATGTTTAAGAAATATGAGTGGCACTTTGTGTGTGTGTGTGTGTGTGTGTGTGTGTGTGTGTGTGTGTATCTTTAATTTGTAGCAAAGCCTTACAGACCCCTGCAAACAGTAAGTCCTCTCTTTTGCAACCCAGAAGTCATTGTTGAGTATGAGATTTTGGTACATGTAAGAAGGAATATGATTCCTACAATAGTTAGCAATGTGGGAGTTTGTTAACTCACGCAGGTTGGCTCTGAGAATGATGTAAAAATGATGTAAAAGCTAAACAAAAAGAAAGAAAGAAAAGAAATTTGATAACCTGGCCAGGAAATATTATATGTAAATAGGATGTATCTGATTTCAAAGCCTATAGTCTTTGCCACATACCACACTCTTCCAAATATAAGGTTTTATCTTGCTTTGTGACTGTGATGATCTTTTCACCACAATCTAGCACCATCTGAAAGCTCTCATTTAATCTCTTACCATAGGGCTGTGTATGTGGCTTAGTGGCAGAGTGTTTGCCTCGCAAGCTTGAAGCCCAGAGTTTGATTCCTCAGTACCACATAAGAAAAAAAAATCCCAGAAGTAGCACTGTGGCTCAAGTAATAGAGTGCTAACCTTGAGCAAAAGAAACTCAGAGACAGTGCCCAGGCTCAGAATTCAAACCCTGGGACCAGCAAAATAAATAAATAGATAAACAAACGAACAAACAAATAAACCCTTACCATTCCAAATCAGCACTTAGGAGGAAGAAACAAGTCCTGATGTCAATTTAAAAAAAATGCCCAGCAAAATCTCAAACTCTTCCATCTCCAGACTATAACAATAAAAATCTGAAGAAAAATAAAAGCAGTGAGCTAGGAATTCTTGCTGTTTTTATTACCACATATCTAAATGTATATATTTACTAATCTATAAAACACCAAGGGAGTTGGAGTAAATAGTAATCCCTCACTTACCTTATGTCATGACTGAGGTCCCTTTAACATAAAAGATCAATAAGCAAAGATGTTGTGAATTATATCTAATTGAAGTGTTATGTGGCATGAGAAATGAAGACCTGAAAGAATGAAGTCTGTGCATTTTCTATGTAATATTTTATGGAAAGTAAAGAGTGTAGACAGAGGAACAAAACTGTGTTTGGATTCTACCCTGTGATTCTGGATCTCCCATTTTCCCCCCAGACACAGAGAGGACACCTCTCACTTGAGGGTTTTATGATCTGCTTCAGGGGATAGTTATGAATCATTTCAATATTTCAAGCCTGCTTTGGAAGAGAAGGGCAGAGTAGAGGATGACAATGATCTTCCTTTTACTGCCATTTTTTTCAAATGCCAAGCAACCCTATATCAGTGAAATGTTTCCTGAACCGTACCACAGGTCAAGAGATTCAGCTTTTCCAGCGTCCAGTCTTTATCTCTGTGGTTCACTGTTGAAGATCCAGTACCTGCGACTATTTCTAAACCATAAGAACAGCTCAAGAAAAGTGTTCAGTGTCTGTAACCACTTCAGGTGAATAGGATTTTGAACACAGCAAGTGTCTTAGTGTTCTGTCTTGTGGTGCACAAAGGTAAGATGATGGGCTGTGTTACAGAAGTGTAACTTCAGAGACTGAACTGAAAGACAGCACTGAAGTAAAAGCAGCTTTCCTTACAAATGTTTGTTCATTGGATTTTGTGATCTTTTGACTGAGATTATTAAAAATATTACTGAAGAATGCTGCTAAGGTGGTATGAGATAGGCTTCCTTTCATTGAAAACAAAATAAGTACGCACAGTGATTTTTTTCTTTTATTTCTTAGCTATTTATTTTTTGATGGAAGCTTTCAAGTTGTATGACCTTTTCCTCAGCATTTTTTTTAAATTAGCCTATCTGTTACATCTGATAGGAAAAATGCTACAACTGCTTGTGATTGTTGCCTCACTAATATGTAGGAAGAATCTTGTAGATAGAGTTTTACAGCTTCTAGGGAAAGAAATGGTCCTAAGTAAATGCTAGGTGTCATTGTCAGCAGTTCTGTCAGATAAAGTGGTAGCTGAGAATCCAGGAGAATAAATTTGTAAAGTACTCTGTAAACTGTCAAATAACACAAAAAGAAGAATTGGTATTGAAGTAACAAATTAATACATTTTCTATTTTTACCTTCCATTAAATAATAATTAGTAATAATAATAATAACCACTAACTGTAGAGGTAAATTTAGGCTATACTCCAAACAAAGGTATAATACACTCATAAATGCTGGTAATAGTGATGGTGTTAATCATTTGGGGATAGTCAAAATGTTGCTAATCGGCTGTTAATCACTGTGTAATTTGTCTGTTCTTTCGTTGAATAACATCACTTACTCAGAAACACAGGAACACAATATCAACTATTTTTTCATTTAACTGAACTATGTTATATACAGGAAAAAAAGCCAAAGTCAATGTCAACAAGTCAGGTGAGTTATAACACATTCACTCTGCTTTGCCTTTCGAATCCAAGCCTTACCATTCTTAAATTATGTACTATTATTTATGCTTTCCAAGACCATAGCAAATTACAAGCAACATATTTTTATTAGGGAGAAGACATATTTTAATTATTCTATAATATTATATGAAAAAAGATATATGAAGCTTGTAATACAAAGGTCATTAAAGTTGGATACAAACAAAAATGTCACAGCAATCTAGTAAGAATAATGTAGTAGTGAGCAACTTGATACACTCTGATGGCTTTAAAGGTATTTTTGCTTTCCAGAATAATCACTGATGTACATAGGTGATGACCTTAAATCATCGAGAAAAGGTTAATACTGTTTAAATTTGTCTAAAAAGTATGACTCCATTTTAGAAATATTTACTTAATAAATATACCTAAATGAGTAAATAAAATTTTCAAGTAGATAGAACTTCTATTATCTAAAATTACTCATTTTCAAAATAGTTCAGGGTCCATGAGATTTCTTCAAATCCTATATCTTACTTTTCAATCTCCCTTACCCCACTTTAAATAAAGCTATGAAAGTATGGCCCTCATGTTGAGAGCACATTACTTCTAAAAAAAAAACTAAAATAAACTCAGAATTTTCCTAGAGGAGGCAGGGGGGAGGAATATTCCAAGTAATGTTACACCAAAATACACTGTCCTGATACACTAATTATTTCAAATTAAAGACACCTGAGGAGAAGTAGATTCTGGACAAGGCTTTTTTCTCAACTTCTCTTATCCAATTAAAGGCCAGATAAACCAAAGAGGAAAACAATTAAATTCCCTCTTTAAAATTTTATTAACCAGAGAGACTACATTCATATGCAAGTCTGAGAAACATCACCACAGTAGACTCCTATGAAAAAGAAAATGAAAGTTTCTGAATCTCATTGGGTCATTTCCCTGTGATGTTCTTATCAAATCTGTATGCCTTTTTCTCTGTCTGTTGTCAGTTTATTTCAGTAAATTTTCAGAGGGAATAGGGACAATTTCCCTAACCCCTACAAAGCCAAAGTTCTACCCAATACCTGACTTACTACAAGAATGAGGTCAGAGATTTCCATTGGCAGCTATAAGGTCCACAGGGAAAGAACTTTGCCCAAGGCAAAGTTAAAGCTAAGAGTTAGAGATCCCATTTTGGATATAATTGAGGCATCTAAGATGGTCAATGGTTGACTCCCCTAAGCATCCAAAATATTATTCAAATATCCAATAGCTAATACAAAGTTTACTATACTAAGCTCTGCCTCTCCACAGTCTTGGCATTCTGGAAGGAAAGAGAAATGTGGTGATATTTCTTGAGATCTTTGAAATCTGGCTTAAAGCAAGCCTTTCCATTTTTCACAGAAACAACAACAAAAAAAAAGCTCTAAAATTGATATGGAAGAAAACACCCCAAATAGCCAAAGTAATACTGAGGAAGTCAGGGGAAGAGTACTTAAGGTATCCAAAAATCTGAGTTCAAATTATTCTATTGAGCCATTGTAACAAAAGCAGCATGGTATTAGCACAAAGACACATATACCAGTGGAAGAGAATGGAAGATCCAGAAATAAGCCAACTACAACCATATAGTTCTTCAATGAAGTTGCCAAGAACATATAGTGGAGGAGAGACAAACGCTTCTACAAATGCTGAAGGAATAAGTAGATGTCCATATATAAAAGCCTGAAACTAGAGTGCTATCTCTGATTCTGTAAAAAAATCAATTCAAAATATCAAAGGTCTTAATGTAAGATCTGAAACATTGAAACTCCTGCTAAGAAAATATAATGTGTAAGCAACAACTTTATCAGTAAGAATCCAATAGCTTAAGAAATATAGCAAGAACTAATAGATGGGTTTTATCACAATTAAGAAGCTTATGCACGAAATGAATCCCAAGATAGGGACACAAATGCTTTTTTTTTCTTTCTTGCTATTGTTTTTAATGTATTTATAATGTACTCTGTGATTTTTTTGTTTCTTTGGTATGTTCTTCCCCCACAATATAACCCCTGTTTTCATTGTATTTGATTCTAGGGTCCTGCATCTTGTATATACATTTTTCTAATTTGGGGAGGGGAATAGAAAAACAAAATGCTGAAATAAGGATAAAGGATGACCCATTGTAACAATGAGATGTACAAGATACTATGTTGAAAACCAACTTTACAACTTTGGCATGGGAGGTTTGGGGGGGAGTAGTTGGAAAGAGGAAGGAAGGGATGGTAGGAGACAAACAAAAGAGGAGGCATCAATGCTCAATAGGAAATGTACTCATTGCCTTACTCGTTTAACTGTTAACCCCCTCTGTACAGTATTTTTACAATAAAAATGTATTAAAAAAGAAGCTTATGCACAGCAAAGGAAACAATTATTGGAGTATAAAGAAGGCCTACATAACGGAAGAAAAAATCTTTGCCATCTATTCATCTGACAAGGGATTAATATGCAGAATGTGCAAACAGCTCAAAAAATTAAACACCAACAGAATTATCGAATTTATAAATGGGCAAATGAATTGAGCTGACAATTCTCAAACAAGAAGTACAAATACCCAATAAGCACATGAAGAAATGTTCAACAACCTTAGCCATAATAGAAATGCAAATCTAAACTATGCTGAAATTCTCTTACCAAGTCAGAATGGCAACCATAAAGAAAGCAAATAAACAACCAATGCTGGAAGGAGGCAGTTGAGAAGAATCCTCATACACTGTGGATGGGTGTATAAATTAGTGCAGTGATTATGGAATCATTATAGAGAGTCCTCAAAATAGAAAGAAAGAAAGAAAGAAAGAAAGAAAGAAAGAAAGAAAGAAAGAAAGAAAGAAAGAAAGAAAGAAAGAAAGAAAGAAAGAAAGAAAGGAAGGAAGGAAGGAAGGAAGGAAGGAAGAGAAAGAAAGATAGTACGACATGAACCACGTGAATCCTATATAAAGGATTACAAGTTACCTACAATAGAGATATTTGTCCTCCTGTATTCATTGCTATTGAGTCAGCATAGATGACTATCAACAGCTGAATGGATAAAGAAAATACAGCAAGGATAAACAATGAAAGTATTATTTAGCCAAAGAAAAGAGTGAAATTGTTTCCTTTGCAGAAAAATAGAAATTAGACACTATCGTGTTAAATGAACTAGGCCAGACTCAGGGAGACAAATGTCATATGCTTTCTCTTAGAGGAAGATTCTAGATTAAAAAGCAAAAAGACACAAATGTAAACATGGTACTCTTTTGGAAAGGAACCACTAAAATTTGAGGGAGGGAAAAGAAAGAATGTAAAGAAAGAGGGTAAATATAATTAAAATTCATTATATTTAAGTATAAATGGCATAATAAAGCCCACTAATAATTTAAAGAAGGTTGGAAAGTGGGTGGAGGAGAAGAAAGAGTGGGGTGAATGTGATCAAAATTCAACATTTGTGTGTGTATAGAAATACCACAATGAAACACTTTGTATAATTAATATATGCTAATGACTTTTAAAGCATGTCTTTCAATATGAGGTTTGGTTAGTATTAGGTAGCTAGCCAATAAAGGTCTGGTCTTGGGAAAGTTCCCACAGCTACAAGCAGCAAGACGGCAGATAGCAGTTGGATATTTGTTTGCCAAATCTACAAGCCAAGATCATCTTGCATAATGAAAATATAGAGAAGGAAAGCAATACTTGCTTGCAGGAACCTACATTTCCCATAGATAAAAGGATCTAGAAAACATGAATGGGTAAAGTTTTGGATTGCTTGCTGTTTCTGAATTGGTCAGAGTTGTAAGCGGGATGTGAGGATGTCTGGTAGTCTGGACACCTGGGCTTTGATTCAAGGTTTTAAAATACATTCAGAACGCAGGATAGTTTTTTGTGTTGCTTTGCCCAGAAGTTGTTAACTAGTTAAATTTTCTTCTCTCTCCTACATTCCATCATTTGACCCTTGAATTCAATTTAGGACATCCCAGAATATTTTTCTTATCAGTAGATATGGCATGGCAGGTATTTTGAAGTGAGAAGTTCTGAAGGTCTTAGAGAGTAAACTGTCTTTAACAATTTCTGTTAGAGTAGATGGGCTTTGTAGGAAGTTTCTAGAATGTATAATAAATTTACCCATAATTTCTACCTTCCAGGAAAAGAGCATTTTGGAGAAATGTTACGTTGATGACAACAGTGATAGTAAAGTAGAAGTAAACTCTGTGTATGATTTTCATTCTTGTCCCATGATGCCTTACATTGGGCTGTATACAAATCTGTTTTACTCATAATTTATAACTCCTCCAGACAGATATTATATGTTAAATATTTTCCATTTCATTTTACTTTAGCTATATTGCTTCAGCTTCAAAATCACCATCATCTCCATGATATATATCTTATAGAAGCTTCACTACAATTTCTTTCCAACTGTTTTGAAGTAAAAGGCTGCCAAACAAAATAATGACAAACAACAGTAATGGATTTTTTTAGATTAAAAGAAAAACTAAAGAAGAACTAAAATCCTTATAGATTTCCTGAGAATTTTCAACATAATTCATTCAGAAAGTTTATATTCCTAGCTAAGTTTAATATGAGTCTATTGTTACACATTCTGTTGTTTGCAAAACAGTGCTAAAATAAGATAGTTTGGGTCTGTGAAAGTCTATTGTATTTTTTCCATAGCAATGCTAAGTGTTTAAGAATCACAACTGTAAAAATTCCATTGCAACTGAGTCTTTATTTTTATTACACCGGTTCGTCATCAGCAAAACACTGTGAAGTTTCCTGAGGAGAAAAGAACTCCTCTGCTTCTGAAATGTCTCACAAAGGAATGTTTTTAATTATCACTGCTAGTATTTCAGCTACTCTGTTAGTAACTGGTGCCACTATTGATGACCTTCCTATGGATCTGTTTTTATTTTTATCTTGCAAACTACTTCTCTCGCTCTCAGAAATCATCTTGCTCTTTCATGTCTCATTTTCCTTGACTATAATTTGTTATTTCATCAAATGTTATAAGAAAGGAAATAAGCAGTAAATTATAGCTCAGTGGGAGGGTTCTCAGAAACTTCACTTCCATGAAGACAATAGCAGGATCTCCTGGTGGTGTACTCACCACATCCAGTATGTGTCTGACAAGTCAAACGCGTTCTCAGTTACCCCCAACGCATATTTTACATTCTAGATTTTAAAATGAGACCCCATAGATGACTGTGCCTATGAGAATGATTTCCACTCTGATTTCACGTAACTATTCCAAACACTTTTTTGTCTTTTTCTTTCTTCTTTTCTGCCTTATACTCCCTGTTTTTGCTGTTTTAAGATAAGATCTGACATATTTTCATAGGCCACACTTGCCTATGTTGGGACTAAAAATATGTACTGCCATACTTAGCTCTTACTTTAAAAAAAATGTAATCTATTGGGTATCTCTTTGGAGTATCAGGAATGAGGCTAAATCAAATGGAATACTATGTTTTCCATAATTGTAAAGTGTTACACTCCAGAATCTTCTTCAGGTTGTTGAAACACAAAAGTTCGAGTTGACCACACATAGCACTGAACTTTACCACCTAAATATAAAGCAAAAATAATGAATAGTATTAGGTAAATATTACTACAGAGTATTTCTCATAATGTTGAAGTTTCCCTGGAAGCTTGATATATACATATATATACATACATATTCATACACACACGCACTCACATATATACATATATAGGAGATTCTACACACACATATATAGGATATATATCCTTCATCATTTGCTTCAGCTAAAAAGAAAAAGAATGTGCTTATTAGATGGTCTGGTATTCATGCCCATTTCTAAAATTCCTACCTCTGGGAAGATAGGCAAAGCAGAATTGTTTCTTTGAGATATTCAGGTTATATATTTATTCCTGCATAAGCTTTCATAGTTTATCAATTTCATATAACATTATAACATATAACATTATCAAGTATGCAAGAATATATAGAATTATTTATAATAACCCCTTCTCTTTTTAATGTCTATGGAATCAGTAATGAAGATTTTTCTTTCTTTATGAATAACAATAATTTTATGTCTTCTGTTTTTGATCTCTTTCTCAGTCTTGGTGGATGATGAACAATTACATGGATCTTTACAAAGAATCAGCTTTCTCATGACTGCTTGTATCAAGTAGAAAACCATTGGCTACTACTTTGGCATACCAACATTTGCTTTATGACTGTCAGGGGCCAATGAGATATTACATCAAAAGCACTTTAGTATAATGCCTGGCTCATAGGAAATGATGAGTAAGTTACTGCATTACCATTACAGCAACAAACCTTTCTGACTATGCTAAGCACAAACACACAAGCCTTCTAATCTGCAACTATAGATTCCCAAGTGACCTATCTCTAATCCTCTCTAATAACTACTCAGATTTCATATACATTATTTTTCAAATATTTTTATATGAGCATGGCACACCTCACTCTTTATAGAATAAAATGTACCTTTTCAGGTTCTACTGATGACATAGTCTAATGGTCATTTCATTTTAGCCATTTTAGCCCCATTGCATCCCTGATCCTCTTAAAATACTATACACTGTCTTCCTTCCTTGCATGCAATTGCATTCTCTTCATGTGCACCTACTGATCAGCTCCAACTTCAAAAAGTCCTCAAGGCTAATTTAGTGACCATCTCTCCTTAATACTTCCAGACAGAATTAGCTACACTCTCCTATGTATGCCTATAAATATTTTACTTTGAAAGAATGCTTTATACTTTTCACACATCCAGATGTAACAGTTAACTTGTGCAAGTATCTATTTCTATGTAATACTCAGGATGGCCTTGAAGGTGACAGAAACCTTTTTTAACCTTGAGTGCAAAAATATGATAATTATATTTGAAATATCCTGGGTGATTCAGGAAGTTTATAGAATATATTCAGGAAGCTATCTTTGATTTTTATCAAAAGCAGATGAAATAAATAATCTTTTCTATGTCTTCTCTAAAGCAGACATTTATCTATAATACTGAAAAAAATTAAACACTGGACAAAAACACTGCTAGAATTTCATTTCAAAGGCAAATTCATAGTTTCTGTCTGTGGGTGAGGTTTCCTTTACTTTGTCAGATATGAAACTAGAATTTGTATGTAGGGAAGCATACACTTTCTCATATTTCATTCTTTTAAGAATTGTGTAAATACATACTGTTGTGAATGATAAATGATATACTTTTTCACCTTCTAAAACTTCCTTATATCATGATGAAAACTTAGTCTATAACAGTGGTGTTTTCTTTCCTCATACTTTTGCCTTTATCAAAATATCATAATCTAATCATATAGTATGCAACTTTTTAGTTATTTTTTTCACTGAGCTTAGTTCATTTGTAATGTATCCATGTTGTTCTGTACATCTATACATTTTTTTGCTTTACTGCATTAACTAGACACCTTTGGTATGATGCAGGAAAAGAGTAATATGAGTGGACAGCATTGCTTTTGTCACAGTAGTGAAGAGAAAGCATTCACTTTTATCTAAACTGTATATTTTCAACATCTTCTTAATTAGGTTGAAGTAGTCTGCTATTTCCAATTTGCCTTGAGTTTTGCTTTTTTACTGTTACTTTAAAACATGAGTAGATATTGAATTTTATAAAATGGATTATTTGCACCTATTACAAAGATATAATTTTTCTTCATTAGTCTGCTGATAACGTGAATTACACTGATTGATTTTTTTAATGTTGAATCATTTTTTCTACTTCCAAGATAAACCCCACTTAGTCATAATTTATGTTTCTTTTACATATTGTTGAACATGGTTTTCTAATAATTTATTGATGATTTTAGTAAATGAAATTATGAACTCAATTTCTCAGGTTTACTCAGGTTATGAATTTATTCCTGCATAAGCTTTGATAGTTTTCAGGTTTTTTAGAAATTTACCCATGTTATCAAATATGCAGACATATATGAAATTTTTTAATGTCTAAGAAACAGTAATAATGCTTCTCTTTTTATTAGATATCAATACTTCTAGGTCTTCTCTTTTCTCTACCTTTTCAGTTTTGTAGATAATTATCAAGTGTATTGATCTTTTCAAAGTAAAGTAGCTTTTGATTTCATTCATTGTCTCTATTTTTATTTACTTTCAATTTGTTGTATTTCTAGCCTTGTCTTTCTTTTCCTTTTAATTTGTTTACTTTGAAATTTAATTTGTTCCTCCTTTCTCTAGAGGCTTAACGATTAGATCATGGACTTGAGACCTTCCCTAATATGAGAAAATACATGCTTTAGATGCATTTCATATACTGCAATGTATTGCATTCTTATTTTCATTAACTCAAAATAGTCTGTAATTGCTTTTGTGACACATGCTTTCACTCATGGATCATTTAGGACTATGTTGTTTATCTTACAATGTATGTGTGGCTTTTCTAGATATGTTTTCACTATTAATTTCTAGCTTACTTCCATTATGGACAGAGAACATACTTTGCGTAATTTTAATTCTCTCAAATCTCTTTTGTGTTGTTTTGTCTCCCAGAATACAGACTACCTTGTTGAATGATCCATATGCATTTATAGAATATGTATAATCTGATTTGGGGTCTATAAATGTCAGTTTCTTCAAGTTGATTGACAGTGTTAATTATTCCTCTATATCTTTAATGAGTTGCTGTTTGTCCTCTATGACTGTGAGAATGTTCATTACTTCAGCAGTAATTATGGATATACTTATCTCTGCTTTCAGTTCTACCAACTTTTTTCTTCCTGTAGTCAGAAACTTAATGTTAGGTACATATATCTTTAGATGTGTAGGAATATATGATTCAAATTGACCCAGTGTAGATTTCTTCTCAATTATAGAACAATCAATTGGGACAGAGTGAATTCTTGGGGTTTCCTGACACCCCCTTTCTTAGTTGGTGGGGTTTTTTTCAGACATTCTTCCTGTCTATCCCAGGCTGGCCTGGAACTTGACCAAATTCACCTCAAATTCACCATCCTATCTGAACCTCCCCAGTATAATTGTGCACCACAATAGCTAGCTAACTCTTCATCTTAAAATAGTATGCAACAGTAGGCTTTGATTTCATCAGGACTGCTTCACAGACATTTATCATAAGCCATGGCTTATGGACTTTGGTTCCTATAGTCAGAATAGCTGACTTTCCCAAGTAAACCAAGACCCAGTTTAGATTTCTTCTCAATAATAGAACAATAAATTGGGACAAGGTGGAGTAAAGTCTATAAAAGAACACAGCATCTGCCATGTACATATATAGTATAATTGATGGAAAGAGCAGTTCACAGAGTTAAATCAAGAAGATAGTACCCAAAGTTTGTAGTAGACTTTCTTCTGAAGCATAAACAAGCTGAAGTCCTTACACTTTTCACATCAGTCATGTTTATCTGAAGGAATCTGGCAAAATAGTGATAGAAAGTTTGGCTGAGGTATTTGTTTATTGTTTTTTATTCAATTATTGTCCAACTTATCCCTGTATCCAATCCTGTTCTTTTCCCTACTATTAATCTTGACAACATTTTCTTGACATTTCCTGAACATTAATTTCCATCTCAGAGTCTGCTTCCATGTAAACTGACTTTTAATAATTTTTTATGATGAAAATGGAATATTAGAAAAATACCAGAGAAAATTAGGATAAAATAAATCATGTTTAACTCAGCAAGCCAGCAAAATCCTAAAAGGAATAAGACAAGAAGAAAAGAACAAATAGTGCTTGAAATGACTAGAAAGGGGGGGGGGGGGGATTACAGGAGAAGATTTCTCTTAAAATAATTCTAAATATAAATGGTCTAACTCAGGGAGACTTGTTAATTAGATTAGAGAATAAGATACAACATTGTAAAAAAGCATTGCTCACTGACAAGAATACATAAAGACTGAGAGTGAGAAGATGGGGAATGGTATACCAAACAAGTAAAACCTGAAAGCCAGGAGTAGCTAATATTCATATCGCAGAGTATGGACTTTAAGCCAAAAATTAGGCAGCAGAGATTGAAAACATGTTTGCTACATATTCATAAAAGGAAAAACCCACCAAGAAGATATAACAACTAAAAATGTAGCTTGGCACTTTGTATGGTTCAATCCTGTTATCATAGCTACTCAGGAGGCTGAGATCTGAGGATCATGGCTGGAAGCAGGTTCAGGCAGAAGTCTGAAAGACTCTTCTCTCCAATTAATTACCAAAAAAGCTGTTAGTGGAGCTGTGGTTCACATGGTAGAGCACTAGCCTAGAGCTGAAAAAAAAAAAAAAAAAAAAAAGCTCAGCCACAGTATCCAGACCCTGCATTCAAGCTCCAGGACCAATCCTTCGCTCAGATGCCCCTGCATATACACACATATGCGTATATATGTGTATATATATATATATATATATATATATATATATATATGTACAAATGGTGTACTACTAAAGTGACAGATCAAGATATAATAAGTGACTTCAACTATAAAATAACTTTTCTTCTATTTTATAATATAATAAAATAAAATTTGAAATCAATAGAAAAATAAACTGTACAAACAGATGGAGATTGAATAATATATTTTTGAATAATCTTTGGGTGAGGGAAGAAACAAGCTAAGAAAATTCCCAGAATAAAATAAAAATGAAAGTACAACTTACAAGAACCTTTCAGATGCAAAAAGATAGTTCTCAAAGGAACATTTATAGTGGTGAGTGCCTACATTAAAAAAAAAAATAGGAAGATCTTCCTAGCTATGTCCTTTGCCATGCAGAAGCTCTGCAACTTCAATGCAATCCCATTTGTCCAACCTTTCGTTGAATTGTTGTGTTTCTGGATCTCTATTAAGAATATTTCAGTCGGGCTGGGAAGGTTGCTCAGTGCTAGAGCGCTTGCCTTGCATGCCTGAGGCCCTGGGTTCAATTCCTCAGCATCACATAAGCAAAAAGAAAAAAGCCGAAAGTGGTGCTGTGGCTCAAATGGTAGAGCGCCTTAAGCTGAAGAGCTGAGGGACAGCACCCAGGCCCAGAGTTCAGGCCCCACGACCGGACTCAAAAAAAAAAAAAAAAGAATATTTCAGTCTGTGCCAAGGAGACCTAGAGTTTCTCCTACTCTGTCCTGTAATGTTTTCAGGATGTCTGCTTTGACTCCAAGATCTTTGATCCATTTGGAGTTGATTCTGGTGCAGGGTGATATATAAGGATCTACAAGTAGTTAACCAATTTTGCCAGCACCATTTACTGAAGAGGCTGTCTTTCTTCCATTCTATTTTTTTAGCTCCCTTATCAAAGATTAGATGGCTATAGGTCTGTAGGTTCACTTCTGGGTTTTCAATTCTATTCCATTGGTCCTGAGGTCTGTTCTTGTGCCAGTACCAAGCTGTTTTTATTACTATGGCTTTGTAGTAGAATTTGAAATTTGGTATTGATATTCCTCCAGCATTGTTCTTTCTGTTAAGGATCGTTTTTGCTATTCGGGGTCTTTTATTGTTCCACATGAATTTTTGGATTGCCTCTTCTATTTCCTTGAAGAATGAGGTTGGAATGTTGGAAAAATTATATTAAGTGAAGTAAGCCAGGCCCAAAGAAACATAGGTCCCATGGTTTCCCTTATTTGCAATAACTAGTATATGTCTGAGATAAGCAGTAAAAGTCAGATAAGATGATGTTAGGCGAAATGAACCCCAAGACAAGGATACAAGTGTGTTTTTTTTCCTTTCTTGCTATTGTTTCTGACATATTTATAAGGTGATTTTTTTGTTGTTTTATATGTCCCTCCCCCACGGTATAACCCCTGTTTTCACTGTATTTGATGTTGGTATAATTTGGGGAGGGGAAGGAAAAAACAAATTGTTTAAATGGGGATACAGGTGGACCTATTGCAATAATGAGATGTACAAGATGCTATGTCGAAAACAAACGTTACAACTTTAGCAGGGAAGGAGAAAGTGTAGTCATAGAGATGGGAGGGCAGGGATTGTAAGGGAAAAACAAAGGAGGAGGCAACAATGCTTGATAAGAAATGTACTCATTACCTTGTTCATGTAATTGTAACCCTTCTGTATGGTATTTTCACAATAAAAAAAACTTATTTAAAAAAATAGGAAGATCACAAACAGATAAACCAGTGATGTGCCCCACAGTCTTAGCAAACAAGAACAGACTATACCCCAAAATAGTAGACACAAGAAATACTAAAGATAAGAAGAGAAATTAATGAAATAAAGACTAAAAGAATAATACAAAGTGTCAATAGAACAGATTTTGTTCTTTGAAAATATAAAGAAGACTGACTATTCCTGAACCAAATAATCCTGAGAGAGGAGACCCAAATAAATAGAAATTTGTAATAAGAAGGATACATAAACAGTTGCTAAGATAATCCAGAGGATCATTAGGAAAAATTTTGAAAAGTGATATTAAAAGAAATTGGAAAACTCCAGATGAAATATATAAATTTCCAGATACATATGACCTATTGAAATTAAACCAGGAGGATATAAATACTTAAACAGATCTATAATTAGCAATGAGATTGAAATATTAGTAAAAATGTCTCAATAAAGGAAAGCCCAGGACTAGACAAATTCACTAACGAATTTCACCAAAACTTTAAAATAAAAACTAACCTGAGTACTTTTCAAACTATTCCATACAGTAGAAAGAGAAGGAATGCTAAGGGCTTCATTCAATAACACACAGTTACCCTGATACCAAACCCAGATAAAGACATAGGAAAGAAAAATCTATGGGCCAATTTCCTTAATAAACATAGATGCAAAAATTCTTAATAAAATGCTTGGGAATATAGTTAGAAAGTTCATACACCATGATCAAAGAAGGAGCTTCATTCCAGAGATTCAAGTTTGGTTCAACGTATATAAGTCAATAAATATAAATAGAGCACATAAGTTTATAAAATCATGTGTGGTTATAAGAAATAAAGACTGTAGAGGTATTTTTCAAATCTGCCTTCACCTTTGAAATGGGAAAAACTACAATGTCCTTATGAATGGGTAGACAGAGAATGGGAAGCATGTATGGGCATAGGAAGCCTTAGACTCACCTACAGTACCAGTGTTTTAGGTAATCTCAGAGCACATCTCATAGTTTAGAATAATAAGCCACACCAATCTTATTCACTCAAAATCATTGTGTAAGGATTAGGAGTTTCTAGTTGAAATGACAAAATGTATTCTAGCTAAGAAAGCACAAAGAAAGGTTGTGGTTAGAAAACAGCATTTGAGTGGCTGATTTCCTAGTACCTGCTTAGGGAGTAGTTTTTTGTTTTTGATTTTTTTTTTTTTGGTACAATTCCCAGCAACACTAAAAGGTAATATACAGAATTCTCTTTCAGACTAATGTAAGAAACTGGAAATCATCCGGATAAGTGAGCCTCTCTTTTTTATGAGACATGCTGAAATGCTTTTCATATGTGAATCTCAATGACCAGTGATTTTACATGCAATTTGGGAATCCCGTGACAGTACTAATGAGGCAGGATAGATAGGCGAGGAGACACAGAAACTATATTATTTCTAATAAATACGGAAAGGAAACCAAGATGTTGGTGTGGAGGATGAGGATCCTGAAGGCAGTAACTCCTACACATGGTTTGTGGGAATGGAAATATAAAATAATATGGATAGTATGAAAATTGTATAGCGTTTCCTCAAAAACCTAAAAATAAAACTAACACATTATTCAGTTATGCCACTTCTGTGTATCCTGGGTATATTGTCAAAGTAATCAGTCAGCAAATAGAGCTACTGCCAGGCATGAGTGGCTCATGCCAGTAATCCTAACTAGATCTGAGGCTCCATGTTGGAAGCAAGCTCCCGGGGAGTAAAGATTCATCTCCAATAACCACCAAAAAAGCTGAAAGTGAAGCTGTGGCTCAAGTGATAGAGCATGAGCCTTGAGTAAAAAAGCACAAAGACAATGCCCAGGCCCTGAGCTCAAGCCCCAAGACAGACAGACAGACACACACACACACACACACACACACACACCACAAGTAGAGATATCTGCACTCACGTGTTCACTGAAGTGCTAGTCATAATAGCAAAGTTATAGAATCAACCTAGATGCTCATCAACACATGAAAGGATAGAAATATATATATATGCACATAGTAGAGAATTAATTATTCAGACATAAAGTGGATTCAAAATTATGTCCCTTGCATGACAATAGATGGAATTAGAGGTCAAACTGTTAAGTGAAATAGGTCAGACTCAAAAAGACAAACATCACATGTTTTTCTCATATGTGGAATATCAGTTTCTTTCTAAAAATTATGAAAGTAGAAGAAGGGGCACTATTGAGGGGAGTAGCAGCACGGAATGACCATATAGCTGACAACTAAAGATAAGTATAGGAGGAACTAGCGAATTGAGGTGAGGTAAGATGTTTAGCAAATGAAAGGCAAGAGTTATTTGAGAGGAAATAACTATGAATCAGGGCTCTAAGGGACATTGACTACATTTTTCTTCATCGGCTCTATTTTGAATACATGTTAGCTTATTTGTACCATCATTCTTATTCTCTTTTCTCCAGTTATATGTTTATTCTTGATGAATGGAAATGAATTAACATTAGCAGTTATTTTCTTTCTGATATACATGATTATCTATATGGAGTGATTGGAAGAAAACACCAAAATTAGCCTTCATCCTCCCCAACACAAATACGTAATATCTCTCATTGAGCCTCTTTTTTCACTAAAGTAGATTATCTTCTGCAGTCCTCATTTGAAAAGGCAATTCCTCCTAGTAGGAAGGACGAAGAAGTAAAGTCTGCAAATCAGGCTGAATGATTTAATCACATTTTATTCTTTCCTTAGGACCCCAAAAGAACAGAAATCAGATATCAGTTCAAGGTATAGCTTATGTCCCAGAATCTACTTGGTTTGACCTGAATATTTGTTTGTAAATATGTAAGATCCTAGCCTTAGAGGTGATGTATTAGGAAGTAAAACCTGGGTGAATCTCTTGCAACTAGGATTAGTGCCCTTTTGAAGGAGGGCCCAGTAAGCAAGCTTGCCCTTTCACCATATGTACATAAAGTGTTACCTCTACAGATATCAGAGAGGAAGAACTATAACTTTAGACTTTCTAGCCTTTAGAACTATGAGAACTATGGATTCTATTTCTAACTTACATCAATTATGGTTTAGTTTGGGTAGGAGAGAGTATTGTTTTTGGTACTACTAAGGTTTAACCTCAAGGCCATAAGCTTGCTAAGCAGGTACTTGACCATTTGAACCACACCCCCAGCATTTTTTCTCCTTTTTTTACTGTGAAAATACCATACAGAGGGGTTACAATTACATGGACAAGGTAATGAATACATTTCTTATCAAGCATTGTTGTCTCCTCCTTTGTTTCCCCTTCCCATCGCTTCCCACCTCCCCTACCTCCGCCAAAGTTGTAAAGTTCAATTTTTGACATAATGTCTAATACATCTCATTGTTGCAATGGATCCACCTGTATCCCTAAGTTGATGTTAGGCGAAATGAACCCCAAGATAAGGATTCAAATGTTTTTTTTTTCTTTCTTGCGATTGTTCCTAACATATTTATAGGATGATTTCTTTGTTGCTTTATATGTCCCTCCCCCACGATATAACCCTTGTTTTCACTGCATTTGATGTTGGTATTCTTTGTGGAGGGGAAGGGAAAAAACAAATTGTTTAAATAGGGATACAGGTGGACCCCAAAACTTTTTTGTTTGCTATTTTTTTAATAGGATTTTAAGTGTTTGTCCATGCTGGCCTTAGACAGAGATTCTTCTACCTATTCATTGGCACGCTCCCTTCACCTGTCATTCCAAAAATGAAGAAAACAGAAGGGTTGTAGGTGTGGCTCAAGTGATTGATTATCTACCTAGAATAAAGCCCCGAATTCAAACCATACACTTGCATAATAATAATAATGAGAATGAGAATAATATTAATATGTATAGGCCTCATTTTTCTCAGCTGCAAAGTAATGTGATTGGACTAGATGGCTGCAAAGTTCTCTTCCAGTTAGAGCCTTCAATTTGTCCCAATTTGAAATCTTCTCATCATACAGACCTCATTCATCCCTAGTATAGAGACCAGGGTATTGTGGACATTTATTTCCTTTCCAGTACATGAGGCTGTCCCAACCTATCTTTTTATATACACAGTTGTAAATTTACTGTCTGTTTTACATAGTAATGGCTTCAAGTCCACAATGCCTAACTTTGGCAGAAATACAAATATTTTTGTTATACTGCCGAACTGGGCATTAGACCGTCCACATTGCTCAGTGTTTGAATGCTAAGAGTTAAAGGCTGAAGGTTTTCTGTCATTTGTGAACTTGTTGGATCTGATCCACTGCTTGTTATGACCTTGAACGTGGAACAGCCTCTGTGTTGTCACCCCAGAGTATGGTGACATGATGTCATCAGAAATCCCTTCAAGAACTGATCTTCCAGCATCATTTGTCTGACAGTCAGAAGCACTTTCTAAAATTCTAAAACCCAGGGTCGCAGTGTTTGTAAGTGTTCCACAAATTACCAGTTGTTATTTGATATTCCTATTAATGCAATTATTTCTGTGGCTCTTTCAAATCATTGTCATTGTAGTCTCTGCTTAGGAAGAAAAATGATCTCACCCTTTGATACTATTTTGAAAACCTCCCTGTTTCCTTCAGGAAAGAAAGAAATCAGATGACCTTTGCTTTGACCTTTGACTTGGTATTTATAAAAGCTAATTATGGTGGGGGAACAATTCTCTTTTATCATTCAGGGATATTTGGTTAATGCCTGCTCTTTAAATAAAAAACAAAAAAAAGTAATTCACAAGGCTATTTAGGTCTGCATACAGTATGATGAAATCTGTGATAGTTAATTTTGCAATTTGGCCATCAACATTGATTTTCTCAAAGTCAATCTAATAAAACATGGAGGCAATTCAAGTCAGCCATTAAACTCAGTGTTTCACTAACAAAACAGAATCAGTTATCTGGTGGTCTGGTAGTTGGAGGTCATGGAGATACAGAATCTGACAGCTTCAGCATTAAACCTCTCTTTGTGCCCATTCACATAGCTTCTGCTAATATATCAGCAAGAAAAGAACTGCAGATGAGGATATATTGCTTAAACTCTAAAGGTTATTTGGTTAAAGACAATCATGTCTCCAAGACCCAGTCGTCACATATCCCCATAGTGCATATATTTTACAGGTTTACCCTTAATCTGCTCTTTGTTTATAAATACAGATTTCAGAGTACAAATTTAGAAGAAACACTAGGAAATTCTGAGATTCCTCTTGTTTCTCAGAGTTCCCCTGGCTATGTTTTTCTCTGGGTAAAAGTAGAGGTCTGATTCCTTTTGTTCATTGAAGCCACCGCCCTTTAGCAATCTGAGTCTGAGCAAGCCTGCCACGCCCAGTAAAGGGACAAAGGCAGAAAAGAAGCTCTGGACACCGACACAGCTGAACTCTGTTTGTAGATGTTACATATATTGAGCTCAATAACAAGAAGGTGCAAATCAGTTGATATCTCTATAAACAAACAATAAAAGAAGGAGTTGTAAAATATATATGTGTTCTAAAATTCTATCTGACAAATGTGTTCTTTTCCTAGAAAGAAAGGGTGGTAATCTCTAGTTTTCAGAAACAGGGTGAATGCTGCCCCCTTTTGACTAAGAGCTATATATATATATTATTCAGTCACAAATTGAAAACTAAAATGGACTGGTAGTGAGAATACTGATCCTACTTCTGTAAGGAGAAATCTGATTAAATGTTAGAAACTGCAGCTAGAAAGAGACACAAAGCTTATCTAGTGAAATTCTCAGTGGGATTTTTATAGCTTCCTGGGAGGTTGGTTATTCTTCATCAAGATTCTTACATCTTTCCCACTGGACATCTTTTTCTATACATTCTTAGTTCTGTGTAGAATGTAAATCATTTCCATTTTTTTTTACTCTGTTTCTCCCACTAGAGATAGACTTCATAAGAGCTTAGGCCATGGCCATTTTTTCTTGTGCACAACGGTGTTCAACAATAAAGATTCACTTTGAAACAAATGTCTCTCTGAGGATATCATAGTCTGTGGTTATGAAGAGCTGGTTCTCTTAAGCTAGCGTACAGCTGATATTTAAAGCTGAGATATTCATATACATGATGCCATACCTTAATCTAGAACTGCAAGCTTTCAAGCACCCATCCCTAGCTTATTTATAGACTATATGTATCTACCACTAAATATTATGTTCTCCCTATGTTTAAACATCCACGACTTGACTGGGCACAGTGTCTCAAGCCCGTAATCCCAGTTACTTGGGAGGTAGAGACTAGAAGGCTATGGTCCCAGGAAAGCTAGTGGGGAAAACTAGTGATTCTCCATTGTAACTAATAAACTGAGCTTGGTGGTACACACCTGTAATTCCAGATACTTGGGAGACATAAGGAGGAAAAATGACCCTATGCAAAAATTAACTAAAGAAAATAGGGCTGAATTAAAATCTTTTTTTTTCTTTTTTTTGGGGGGCGGGTAGTCCGGTCATGGGGTGCTGTCCCTCAGCTCTTCAGCTCAAGACTAGCACTCTACCACTTGAGCCACAGCGCCACTTCTGGCTTTTTTCTTTTTGTTGTATGGTGCTGAGGAATCAAACCCAGGGGCTTATGCATACAAGGCAAGCGCTCTACCACTGAGCCATCTTCCCAGCCCTGGATGAAAATCTTAATCATATTACATACAGACAAAATGTCTAGTAGAAGAAAAGGGATATATATTTGTGCATGCTTCATAATTCTATTTGTTTTTTTTCTTTTTCTTTTTTCTTTTTTTAATTGTGAAAATACCATACAGAGGGGTTACAATTACAAGGGCAAGATAATGAGTACTTTTCTTATCAAGCATTGTTGCCTCCTCCTTTGTTTCCCCTTCCCATCCTTTCCCATCTCTCCCCTCCCTCCCCCTACAAAGTTGTAAAGTTCATTTTTTGACCTAATGACTTGTACATCTCATTGTTCCAATGGATCCACCTGTATCCCTATTTAAACGATTTGTTTTTTTCTCTTCCCCTCCACAAATTATACCAACATCAAATAGAGTGAAAGCAGAGGTTAGATTGTGGGGGAGGGACATACAAAGCAACAAAGAAATCATCTTATAAATATGTTAGAAACAATCGCATAAAAGAAAAAACATTTGAATCCTTATCTTGGGTCTCATTTCACCTAACATCAACTTATCTGACTTTTTCTGCTTGTCTCAGACATATACTAGTTATTGCAAATAAGGGAAACCATGGGACCTATGTTTCTTTGGGCCTGGCTTACTTCACTTAATATAATTTTTTTCAAGTCTTCCCATTTCCTAACAAATGGGGCAATGTCATTCTTTTTGATGGAGGCATAGAATTCCATTGTGTATATATACCACATTTTCTTGATCCATTCATCTTCTGAGGGGCATCTGGGTTGATTCCATATCTTAGCTATGGTAAATAATGCTGCAATAAACGTAGTTGTGCTGGTCATAATTCTATTTATATAAAACTCAAAAACAGATAGAAGTAATGGATAGTTTTAGGAGTCAAGGTAATGACTACCTCTGGAAGAGTACTGATTACAAGAATGAACACAAATTAATTTTACAATTTCATTTACATTTTATCTCTTAATCTTGATACTGGCTGACCTGATGTGTTTCCATTATATACATTTATGGATACTTGTGCATATTATATTTCACTTATAGATTTTAGGCAATATTTTTTCAAACTCCAGGAAACAAATTTTCATGTTAAGTGGGGGGAGGGACACAATACCCCAATTTATATACTTCTGCTTTGCTTTAATTAATGAAACAAGTCCAAATACCTTAGTGACTCATCTGAAAGCAACATCTTCAACATGTGGAAATCTATCAGGAATGTCTTTACATTAGTTTCCAGTTGCTATGGCAACCACATTCTACCTATTCTACTTGAGAAGAAGTATGTTCTTATTTTCGCCCCTCCTGATGCTCTAATACATTAATGCTCACACTGAAAAGGTATTCAGTACACATAAGCTTATTTTCTGTGAGTAAATGAGTCTTCACAATGAGAAAACACAATGTTCATATCCTCCTGCCTCACATTTCTTCTCTGTAAGTGGATTTGTAACGTCTGAAGAGGCCTAGTGCCAAGTATTTAGTACATTACAATTTGAAGAGGACAGACCCTGCCAAATTATGGATCCCTAGAACAATTTAATAAGGGAAAATGTCCTTCTCAATCTTAGAGTGAAAAGATCCACACCCTAGGCCTGGTTCTGCCAGTTATCAGGGTGAGACACATTTTTTGTATCTTAGTTACTTCAACTGTAAAATGACCAGATGCCTTCAAGGCACAAAGGTATGCATTTAGATGTAAATAATGACTTAAAGAACAATAGAAAACTCTGCTAGACAGTGAGTGAGTGGAGGTTCAATTTATCCCTGCTGCATGATTAGAATTTTACGACTTGCTGGCCAGTGGCTTCCTTGGCTTTTCACTTTATTACTACAATTTCCTTTGATAGTAAAATTTCCTGTTTTTTCCCTTACTTTCCTTTTACCTTACCTACTACATTGTGTTGTTGGACCATAAAGTTTTAAGAAAAAGACTCTGAGGAGTGCTTTGTTACTAACTGGTCAGCTTTGCGAACAAAATGAGTCCCCTGACACAGGGGTTGAAAATTTTGGTAGTAAAAGCAAAGAAAAATGGTTTGGCCAGTTGTAAAGGGTATAATGGGGAGAGGATATTTTTAAAGGAAGGATATTAGTTATTAACTTTGCAGAAGTAAGTTAAAACAATCTAAGTCAATTGCTAAAAAAAAAAATCACCTTGAGAGGATAGAATACACAAAAAAATCCAATATTTTGAGCAGAAGTCTAGTTAGAAAAGTAAGAGATCAGAATTGAAGTATAAATCTGCTTTGGCAAAATAATAAAATACTGAAAGCAAAGAGGAACAATGATAGAGATACATGAACACAATTCCAGAAGTGTATTGATGTTCAATATGGATATTTAGCAATAATGAATATAGGCAAAAAAGGACAAAATGAGTGAAGATATATAATAATGTTATACACTATTAAAGAGTGTGGGACAACTGAATAGAAATAAACAAGAAAGGAAAGACTCTGAGATTGATTATATGCAAAGTTTTGTGTATATCATCCTAATATTCATGAGACAAGAAGTGAATAATCATGTTGATTGGATTACGTTAAGACCAGAGTGATAGATGCATATAATTGCAAAGAAGAAATATGAAAAGGAAAGAAAATGGGAAATTAGAGTTAGCTTTCAAAGATAGTAAGAGGATATGAGGCGATTTGGCTGTGACATCTGTCACTCCATTGGTTGCCAGGGTTGGATTTGCTGATCCGGTTGGCTTAGCTGGTGTCTCCTTCCTCCCTTACATATGCAGCTGTCCCCAAACTGTGCAATAGAGCCAAGAGAACAACCATCCTGGATAAAAGAAGCATGTAACTTTGATCAAGGGTGTAGAGTAACCGTGCTCCCCTACTAGAATGTCCAAACAAGCTTTCAAAGACAAGAAGAATAACAGAAAGAACAAGTCTAAGATAAATATCCTTGTAGAGAGGAATAAATTGATAAAAGTAGACATCTTCATCTAAGAAGTCAATGCAAATGCCAGAAGTATTACAAGAAAGGTTAGGGCGTGAAGAGGAAGCCTAAGTCAAAGTCTGAGGGTACTTGTTTTAAACTTACTTTGGAGAATCTACCATATGAATTCCATCTACATTCACATACAGAAATTTCTTTAATAAATGGTTAAGATTTCTTTAGAGAAATTGACTTTTACTTTGTTATGTAAAGCAAAGGTTTCGGGGTTTTTTTTTCTCCCCTTCTGGTGGGAAAAACTTATCAACTCCTGAAGCTACATA
This sequence comes from Dipodomys spectabilis, assembly GCF_019054845.1. Taxonomy (NCBI): domain Eukaryota; kingdom Metazoa; phylum Chordata; class Mammalia; order Rodentia; family Heteromyidae; genus Dipodomys; species Dipodomys spectabilis. The sequence continues at coordinate 857,910 of NW_024870694.1, read as the reverse complement.
CATCAATGAACTCCTTAGAGGAGGCAATGGGTTCTTGAATGTCCTAAATGAAAAACTAACTCTCTTTAAAATGACATATCTCCTAGACAAATGCTTCTGAAGCTGTAGAGTATCTATGAATCACCCACCCAACCTTATTAAAATTCAGATTCTGATTCACTGGATCTATAGCCTAAGATTCTACATTTTCCTGCTTATGCCTGTACTATGTAAGATCAGTCCTGGAATGAAAATATATTGTATATATCAAAATAGACATGTGGATTTTAAACTCAGAATAAATATTAGCAGCATAAAAACTTTACCAGATCATCACTGACTCTAACTAGAAAGTGAGTTGTTCATTTAATAAAGATAATTAGATATAATTCCAGCCTTCCAGAAGTTCACTGTCAATTTGAAATAGCATTACATTATAGCTGTTCTTGTGACTAAACTCTGTAGCAGATGTATGATTACAGAACTTTGAAATAAAGAGATGGATAACCCTTCAACAATGTGAGGGAGAAAAAGGAAATCAAAGTCTAGAGGCCAAGCATGTAATTCACTATTGCTTATGTATAGAATTTACCTAAGAGAAGCAAGAAGTTGGGCTAGATAGACAGAAGTCACCAAAGGCATTGGTGATTGGCATTTGGACATTATCAAACAAGTAATATTAAATCAACTGAATAGAAAACAGTGAAGTGATTATATTTGTGTGTCTAAACAGTCATTCTTGCTCTGTTATAAAGTGTGAGGCTGTAATTGTAGTTGGAGCCAGAGGTGGGGAAACTGTTGTAATAAACATTTTTAAAAAGACAGAAAAAATATGAAGGCTTTTGCAAACTAATAAAACAATCAAAGCAAGGAGGAACATTGATAGAGCTATATGGCACAATTCCAGAAGTCCTTGGAAAAGTGCTTGAAGAGGGAAAAGGAAGAAGTATATGTTTAAGTAAATTTTAGGAGTACAAACCAAGGTACTAGTAATGAAAGCACTAATAATGAAAGTTGCAAATAAAGGAACAAGATTCCTGCCATACTTGTTATCTATAAACCAAGTTAACAGAAAAGTTTTGTTTGCTTGTTTGTTCAATATTCTTTCTTTTTTATTGTTGGTGTGCTTTCAGGTAGTATCTTACTATGTTGCCCAGGCTTCCCTCAAACTCTTAGGCTCTTATAATCTTCTAGACTAACCTCCCCTGCACTCCCACTCCCCAAGCCCAGGAGCTACAACTATAGGCTTATACTGCCACACCCTGCTTTAGGTCATACATTTTTGTGTCAATGATATGACTGTTAGATTTGACTGAGAGGAATATAACAAAGAAATAATACACTAAATAAACTGGAATTTTAAGATAGATGACTTAGAACATCATATACTATCTTGGCATGCAAAAGAAAAAAATACCAAGATGGCACAAGAAGCAGAAGCTATTTTTCTGAAACCTAAGGGCAAGAATCTCTTTGTAAAGAAGTGGAATCCAACATAAGAACAGACTATTTGGAGAAGTAGTGACAGTGTTCATTAACTAACAAAAATGAACAGTTTGGAAAAGGATATGGAAAGGGTGTGATATATGACAACGGCCCTTAGGGATATTATTGATCTAAAACTTGTTTTGAATATGGGTCCTGATAGAAATACAAAATTCTTTTCCATATCAGTCCTCATTTAACATAATCTATGAAGTGCCTTTTTTCAATTCTCTCCAAGAAATTTCAAAAGTAGTTGCTAAATGGCACCTTAAATTCATCAATCGTGAATAATAGCCAGGTAAGGATAAGAACCATTCTTATCTTTTGTGACTGCTAACTTCTCTGTTAATACTGCCTACCTCAGTATCACCCTCTTGGCAACACTGTGTAAGTCTCCCCTCTACTGTCATTCTGGTAACTCTTCTAGAAGCCATTTCATTCCTTGTCCTGGTCATGTTGAGCTATGGCTGTCCACCTTTACACTCAGACTCCAGAACAACTACTAGCTACAATTGGGTCAAAGGTGAGTTTGGCCCTAGGTAATCTTTGCACACTCTTCTCTGCCACAGGGCTCTATTTCCACTTACATAGTGCTCTTTGATTCCCATTTTCACTCTCAAAAATCTGCTTCTAGTGTTATTTATGCTTTCCTTCCCCATGTTACTTAATCAATGCCGATTCCTACCTCTGGGGCCTATCTGCTTAACCAAACTCTAGAATTCCTCTTCCTAGAATGAGTACTGCTACTGCTCAACGTGATTGAAGCAAAGAACCAGTACTTAACTAAAATAATTTAACTATACTTGAAAAAAATGCTTTCAGTAAGAAATGATTGTCATAGCTAAATATACCAAGGATTGTGTTTCAAATTCAGGTTAAATAAGCTACGAGGTTGGTATACAGGCAGCCCTTGTCATAAGTGCATTTTATTCATTAAGGCAGATAAACTACATTCTCCTAACAGTGGCAATGCTTTGGTTTCTACCTTAGCTTTACAGATATTAGGCTGTTCTAGTGCTCCTTCTATGTGTAATATGCTATTGTCATAACAGATCACCACAAATTTAGTAGTTTAAAATACTCATTTACTATATTCTAGTGAATGGGTCAGAAGTCTGGGCATAGAGTGGATCTGCTGCTTCACCAGACAGGAATTTAAATGTCAGCTAGGCTCTTATCTGAGGCTCTGTAAAGATTCTGCTTTCAAACTCATTCTAGTTGTTAATAGAATTCATGTGGTTGTCTGCACTCATCTCCAAGTTTCCTTTACATGTGATCTTCTTAATATTTAAACCAATAAGAATATTTCTAATCCTTGTTAAGGCTGGCAAATATCTGACTTCCTTTACAGAATTCTTGGAATTAAATTAAGTCCACCTAGGTAAGTGAGATAAGCTTCCTATTTTAAGATCAGCTGATTAGCAACTTTAATTATATCATCAAAGTTCTTTTTGCCACCTAACATCATATTTATGAGAGCAATCCTAAGAGGCAAAGATAATGGGGGCCAAGATTCTGCTCAACGCATTTTATAACCTCCTTGAATTCCATTATTGGTTCATCTCTATAGCAAACTTTTCAATTCTAACTACTATTATGGTCACCTGGAGATCATTAAAAGAAGTTGATGCTAATTTCTCAAGACCATCAAACAGAATCTTCAAGGTTCAGCCCTGCTTCAGTTCTTAACGGCTCTCTGAGTGATGCTAATGCTAGCTCAAACTGAAAACTATTGCTTAAGGCTATTTCTATGGATCACTTTCTTAGTTGATGAATATGCTTTGAACTATCACCTATAGAGGTACAATTCTCCTGTCAGCACCATCATCCCTCACTGACTTTGTTGCATTCTGGGCCCAAATCCACAAAATGCCTACTATGATAACCGCTCCTCATGATCACCTGATCTTCATGTCACATGCTCTAACACTTAAGTCACAGCTATAATAATATTCTTCTAGGAAATGATTCTACTTTTATATATAACTTTGCATGAGCTCTCAATTGAGCTCAATGTTACTTAGAAATGTAAGTGTATATTTGGAAATATGTATTTTGCAATTACATATATTGGCAAATATCTATCTGCTATATAGATCAATTACCAAAAATATTGGGCTCCTTGAAGAAACCAAGAAAATGGCAGGATATACTAAATGGAACCTTCATCTTTGTGGTTCTATATTACCCATAATAAATGAATTTACCTTTTTATTTCTGGTTAGTGCCACCTGTGGCAGAAAGTTGATGTCTATCTGATGTCTATCAGTCTTTTATCAACTTTCAGTTGTGCTTAAAACATAAACTGCTTGCCAATTCTGCAAAGATACGCTTAGTCTACCTTGCTGCTTATACTTACGAGCATTATCACTGTTCTAACGTTATTGATCCTTCAGTTCCTAGAACAAACTAATCTCTTTCCATGTTGATCTTTCTTGTGGCATTACTCCTTCTTCTCTTGTTAACTTTTACATCCTTAAGATATTTGCTTAAATGTCCCTTCTGCAAGGTTTTTTATGGACCCTTCTGTACACAAAATCAAGTAATAATCAAATTGTTTTTTCTAATGCACTCTGTTTTTGTGATCACATAGCACTATTCATAATGTTAACTGTCATAATTTTTCATCTTTAATTGTTAAATATGCTCCTTGACTACAATAAATAAGCTGTTGAAACCATGTCCATTCATTTTCTTTTGTGTACAGCACCTTATATAAGTCTTAATACTGAGTACTCTACCTACAGAGTGAATAAATAAATAAACAAACAAATGATTGTAAAAGTTCTTAAAATATTTGTGATTATTAGCATTCTATAGTTAGATCATCATCATTATCATCATCATTTTGAGTTTTGCTTCCTGATAATAAAAGGATAGAAGCTTACATTACATATTTACAATTTTTTCTGTTTTATAACCAAGTGATAATCTCTGTCACCTTGTCAGATCACTAAGTACTAGTTCAGGGAAGAAAAAAAAATCTCAGATTCATGGATATCCAGTTCAATTTTCTCATCTCTTGTCTTTATTCCAAAAAAGTAAGCATAGTTTTCTAAATTGTATTAAATTACTTCACTAAGATACAGTCTGATGACAGTGATTTCTTGAAATCCAGTATTAACATTTTAACATTTGGTAAATCTATTAAAAAATGGGAAAGCACATGCCCTCTGACTAAGCAACTGGCACTGAGAAATGTCTTGTTTCATCAACCGTTAATATTGCTATCTGGAATTGTCTGTGCAGTCTGTTTCTACAACAAATGTCCTTCCTTGCTTTCTCTATATATCATTTCATTTTTGTTATTGTTGGTAATACATAAGTGAAACTGGATTTATTGTAATAGGATTCTACCCCTTTTCTCTCCAAGTTAGAAAAGTTCCAAATAGACTGCACAAGGCATTAATTAGACAAATCTTTTGATTAATGTCAACTTCATTGTTATCTCATTAATATATGTGGGATATACATATATATGTATATGTATATATATCAGGGTTTTAAATTCCAAGAGGAAAGGGAAGTTTTATCCAACTAGGAGATTACTAGTCCTCATTTAAAACCATATTATTATTCTGTACATTTGAATAGAGATCCAATCTCTGATACAATGGCCCAATTCTACTAAACCTACATAGAAAAAGTTCTTACACTTTTAAGAATCTGTGTTACAGATATGTAAATTCTATTTCTATCACTGTTGCACCTACTTTTTCATGATACAAAATTATGTAAAAGATTCAGTTCCATAATGTGGCAACACTCACAACTGTCTTCCTTCTTTCATTCTCTTTTGTTTTTCAGATCTTTGGGAATATGTCCAAAATACACAGGAGTACTTTGTACTCCTTCATACTATGTTATAAATACTAGAGAAGTGAACCAGCTAAACTGGGGGTCAAAGCATTAACTTGTCAGCAAAACTGGTCTTTAAAGAGCAGTATAAATTTGAACTTAGTGCAGATTTGTGCTGATCTTCAGGAGATTCCTTCTGAGAAGTTTTGTCACATAGGAAGAGTCTTTGGAGATTAGCTACAGTTGTTCATAGGTATATATTTTAACTGCAGTATGACCTTAGTACAGGTTGAAGGGCATCTGAACTTATGTCACGGCCCCAGATAATTAAGATTAACCAGATAGATAGAGAAAGAAAGAAAGAAAGAAAGAAAGAAAGAAAGAAAGAAAGAAAGAAAGAAAGAAAGAAAGGAAGGAAGGAAGGAAGGAAGGAAGGAAGGAAGGAAGGAAGGAAGGAAGGAAGGAAGAAAGAAAGAGAGGAAGGAAGAAAGAGAGGAAGGAAGAAAGAGAGGAAGGAAGAAAGAAAGGAAGGAAGGAAGAAAGGAAGGAAGGAAGAAAGGAAGGAAGGAAGATAGGAAGATCAGAGTACCTCAGAGGTTAAGCCAAAACACAGTCTCAGTAGGAAGCTGGCTTACATACCAGAAAGAAAGTAGAAACCATGGCAAATGGACTACTTTCATATGTTGTACATTACCGGGCATATTGCCCCTTGCTGAAAAAGCAGGTGGCAAAGGTTATTGCCCAGGATACTAATAAACCCAGACTGGGAATTACCTACTTGAAAATTTGAGCAAATAAAAAACACTAACATATTTGCGTGGTTCAGAAAATTGTATTATGTACCTTTAAGAAAAATGAGGCTTGCAGTTATATCTGGGAAAGACTGGGAATTTTTAATATGTTTTTTATTGTAAAAATACTGTACAGAGGGGTTACAGTTACATGAGCAAGGTAATGAGTACATTTCCTATCAAGCTGGGAATTTTTTTAAAAAAAATTAAGAAAGATATAAAGCTATTAAAAAGGAATGCCAAAGAAATGGAAAATGCATTTAAGCTTTCACAACAGCATTAATCATAAGTCCTACTCCACAGAAACTGAAATGTCTTCTTTCCAAAGTGATTGAAGAATTCTCTTTAAAACCTGTGTTGTTGTGAATCTGTCCACATGTTTTTTGATCATAAGCTTTGTCAGACACACTTTTCTTATGCAGATTTTATCACTATTTTATGACTCTCTCTCTTGAGAATGGGTTTAAAAACAAATGGCATACAACTCAGTTAATGGATGTATTGCAAGATATATAGTTCATATCCTAGTAAAGCAATACAAATCTGTAGTAATGCTCTACAGTTGTCTGAGGTAATTTACACTAGGAAGATGCAGGTAAGACAAAAAGTGAGTGATTTCTGGATAGATTTTCAAGGTAAAACTAGATAACAAATAGTACAGGGGGAAGGAAATAAGACAAATTAGAGTGATTTCTAGATTCTTTCTAGATTCTTATCCAAGACATTACATGAAATGTAACAATTTTCTATAGAAACATCAGGTTTGGGAGGTGTACTTTGGATATGTTATGTTTGAGATATACCTAAAATATCAAAGGAAGACATCAAGTAGGAACTGAGATAGATCCTGCAAGATGAAGGGATAGGTCAGGAAAGAGAGGTTTGTGAGCCACCAGTGGTCTTGAGTAAAGTTTTAAGGAAATATACTTATTGTTATATTATGTTATGTTATTGTATATTTTGAGGAAAGAAGGAATTGTTTTCTTGGCATACGAACACTTTCTTTACAATGCAAGTCACAATACAGAGTGTGTATAAGAGATACTGTCTTGATGATAAATAACAGAAATAGTATAGTTCAAGCAAAAAGGAAAAATAAATATTGAAAGTAGTCTTTCAGTTCCTTTGCACAATGAAAAAAAAAAGTAGACGTGTCAAGGCAGCAACTACAGACTCAGGAGCTCTGGCAAAACAATTTTAAGTCAAATGAAGTCATAATAGAGTCCTTATGAAGCACTGTCTGTCCCTTGTCTATTAAAACAAAGAAGTTGAAAGAAAATGCCAGGAAGTACAACATACATTTCAATACTGAATGTTAATGGCTCTCCAATGGTGAAAGAATAGAACATTTTCCAACCAAATGGAGCACCAAAATAGACAGAAGTAGCCATCATTACATTGGTTAAAATAAATTTCAAACTAAAATAAGTCAACCAGATGAAAAAAGATCACTTTGTATTAACAAAGGAAATCCATTAAGAGGAAATTACTAAATTATAGATGTTAATGTATGTGCACCAAATAGCAGTATACTCGGGTTCATTAAACAAACAGTTCTAGATTTACAAGACCTGATAGAGCTCAGCACAATAACAATGGGATACTGCAATAGCCCATGCTTACCAAACAAAACATCAACAAAGAAACTTCAGAACAAGAACTGACAAAAGGAATTACATTAACAAGTTTCTGCACAGCAAAATAAGCGAGTATATACACCAACAGACAACCTACACAATGAGAGGAAAGCTGCCAGCTATTCAATAAGTAATGGACTGATAGATATCAAGAATATGGTTCAAAAAATAAAATGAGGGAGAGGGTAACACTGTTGGAAAAGACCTGTACTCATTATCTTACTCATGTCACTTAATCCCTCTGTATATCACATTTACAATAAAGTAAAATTTTTAAAAATTAAACAACAAAAGAACAAATGATTCAATTAATAAATGGTCAAGTGAATAGATAATTAATTCTCAAAAGAAGAAATGCAATTGGCTGATAGATCCATGAAGACATTTTCAAAATCTCCCTTAGCAATAGAGGAAATTCAAATCTAAACTGCACGTAAGATTACATATTATTTCAGGGTGTCTGCTTCGACTCCAAGGTCTTTGATCCATTTGGAGTTGATTCTGGTGCAGGGTGATATATAAGGATCTAGCTTTAGTTTTCTACAGGTGTTTAGCCAATTTTGCCAGTAGCATTTACTGAAGAGACTGTCTTTCTTCCATTCTATTTTTTAGCTCCCTTATTTAAGATTAGGTGGTTTTAGGCTATGGGTTCATTTCTGGGTTTTTCAATTCTATTCAATTCTATTCTAGGTCTGTTCTTGTGCCAGTACCAAGCTGTTTCAATTACTATTGCTTTATAGTAGAGTTTGAAATTTGGTATTGATATTCCTCCCGCACTGTTAAGGATCATTTTTTGCTATTTGGGGTCTTTCATTGTTCCATATGAATTTTGGGGCTGCTACTTCTATTTCACTGAAGAATGAGGTTGAAATATTGATAGGCATTGCATTGAATTTGTAGATAGCCTTGGAAAGTATAACCATTTTCATGATGTTGATCCTTCTGATCCAGGAGCATGGGAGGTTTTTCCACTTCCTAAGTTCTGCTTTGATTTCCTTTTTCAGGTTTTTAAAGTTTTCATCATAGAGGTCCTTCACTTCTTTAGTTGACTCCTGTTTTCACTATATTTGATGTTGATGTCCTGCATCTTGTATATACACTTCTCTAACTTGGGGAGGGGAAGGGAATAAACAAAATGCTTAAATAAAACCTGTAGGTTGACTCATTGTAACAATAAGACGTACATGACACTATGTAGGGGAGGGAGGGTGGTGTAGTTGTGCAGGTGGGAGAGAAGGGATAGTAGGGGAAAAACAAAGGAAGAGGCAACAATGCTTGATAAGAAATGTACTCATTACCTTGCTCATGTAACTGTAACCCCTCTGTACAGTATTTTTACAATAAAAAGGTATTAAAAAAAGATTACATATGATAGCAATCAGAATGTCAACCATCAAGAAAACAAACAACAACAAATCCTGAGAGGATATGAGGAAAAAAGAACTCTTCATATATTGCTAATGGGAACGTAAACAGGATAACCAGGATAGAAATCAGCAAGGAAATAAAAAAAAATTAAAAAGACCCATTATACCACTATTGAACATATATCTGAAAGTATGTAAATCTATATGCAAGAAAGATACCTACATACTCATGTTTATTGTAGCACTGTTCAAAATACTCAAATTGTAGAATCAGTCAAGGTAACCAACATCAGATAAATGGATATAAAAAGATATGATACATATTATGTAGCCATAATAAAAAAAAATGAAGCCATGTCATTTGCAGAAAAAAGGATGGAATTGTAGGACATCATGTTAAGCTGGGTAAACCAAGTTCAAACAACTAAATACTGTGTATTTTGCTCATATGTGGAAGCTAGACCTAAAAGATATACATACTCAGACATTCACATACATAAATAACACACATGTTATAGGTACATATACACTCATAGAACAAGATTCTAATTATGAGACTATAGAGAGAGAAGAGCAGGAAAGCAGAGTAAAAAGAAAAGTAGAGAGTGAACTATTATGAAACACATTTCCACTATGAAGATAGCATAAGGAATCTTTATGAAAGTTGTTGATTCATGGGAGTTAGGAGTCAGTGGACAACAAAGCAATGGAGAGGGTTGTTCTGATCAAAATGTAATATATGCACCTTTGAAATACTAGTGAAATCTCTTGGTACAATTAACACAAACTAAAACAAAGAATGACAGGAAGGAGGGGTACCTGTGTAAGAGGAGAGGGATAACACAGAGAATCAATGAGGATGAATATATTCAAAATCATTTATTAGTATATATAAAAACAGAACCATGAAACCTATTGAATTAAGTAAGAGTGACAAAGTGGGTGGCCTTCATCAGGACACCTTGTGTGCACATATGAAAATGTCACAGTTTTATTAGCATCCAATTAATGTATGTTAATAACAATTAATTAATTAAATTCCTGTTTGAATATGGCAGACACTTTCATATATCAGCTGCTGTTCAGACTTACAAACTTTGTTTTAAATACAATTATAAAGAACATCATATTAAATGATCAGAAAGTTAAATTGTATGCTTAGTGAATAGTCTGATTACGCATAGAGTATAATATACCATAGTTTCTGCACACATTTTTTTTTGCAGTACAGTCTGTGATCATTCTATCCAGATAGTATATCTAAGGTAGGTTAAGTAGTTAGGTTTCATTAGGTAGCCAGTGAAAAGAACACCATATGCTATTCAAGCAGGAAAAGAAGTTTATTTACCAAACTGCTACCCCCACCATGCATTTTGGAGAGGCATGGCCAAAAAGGGGAGTCCTACCCCAGGCCCAGGACTTATGTAGTCCAGGGATAGGAAGAGGTGTGGCCAGGTGAGGGAAAGGTGTGGCCACATTGAATCTGGAGGTGACCTCAGGACCTGGGACCCTTCTAAGGTCAGATGGGAGGCATGACCAGAGACAGCCCAGGATATTACCTAGCAGGAAGGGGAGGTTATTGCTTCCAGGTGTGCCAGTTACCTATGTAATAGATACTGGGTAGAAACTTAGCCAAGAGGTAGGGAGGTGTCTGCACAGGGCCTGCATAGTGTTAAATTTTAGGCAAACTTCTTCCCTGATAGCTGACAGGTTTACTGATTCACATTTAGTTCTTTAAGTGATATAGATATGATATTCCGATTTGAGCAAAGTCCTCTAAGGCAGTCTTGCAATTTTACTATGTAGTTGCTTTCATTGATCAGAATTCTGCATTTGTAGCACTCTGTTTCTTATGCTTCCTTTGTCACATTTTTATGTCACTGTTCTTGGGCATTCATACCATCTCCTTATTATAACATAATAGGAATGAGGAGAAATTTATAAATATTTATGCCATCGTTTGAAAGAAAGGCACGTCAATTTCCATTTGATGGAAGTAAACATTGGCAGCTTATTAAAATGTTGGTTCAAAATTGTGGTCCAGAAAACTGATAGCGTCTAGAAAATGGGATGGAGATCTACCTATGAACTCACCAATCTCCCAACTAACTTGCATGTCACTTCAATAAGCTTGTCAAAAAAAAAACAAAAAAATCCCTTCTAGATATGATTTAAGGGAAATCTAGCCATAAAATTGTACTCCTTAGCATCATTTCTTGGCCTGTAAACATCTTATATTAGATTAAAATAAGAATTCTTTTTCCACTAACGACCTGCTAAATCATGATGGAGTCCAGCATTTGAGAGTACTTCCTTAGTTAAGTCTAACGTATGTTAAAGCATCAGAATCACCGCACTAACCTATGCCTTTTGACATATAATTTTTCTTTGCCAATATTAAGATCAGTTTCATGTAACTAAACAAGCCTTCACCTTCATTGTTTCAAGTTGTATTTGCTTAGTCTCTGAATTTCACATTGGAATAGCATTTTGACAACTATATGCCTTAATTTTTTTCTATCTTTCCAACATTTTAAGCAAATCCTTTTTCCTTTTCCTTTTCTTTTCTTTCTTTTTTTTTCTTTTGTTGGCCATGGGGTTTAACTCTGGGCCTGGGCACTGTTACTGAGCTCTTCAGCTTAAGGCTAGTGCTGTACCATTGAGCCACAGTGCCACTTCTGGCTTTCTGATGGTTAACTGGAGATAAGAGTCTCATAGACTTCCCTGCCCAGACTGGCTTTGAACCATGATCCTCAGATCTCATCCTCCTGAGTAGTTAGGATTACAGGCATGAGCCACCAGCGCCTGGCTCACCTTGGTTTATATTATGAAGAAACATTCATTATGTCTTATGAAAAATTTCTAATTTAAATATTTCATAATAAAATGTCATTCCTCTGCTTCAAAATTTAAGAACATAAAAATCTTCTCAACATTCCTATATTTTCTATATATTCCTATATTTGTTAAATTCAAAATACAGAAAAAACAGTCCTCTCATTCTCCTATATTCCCTACACAACAATAAGGATATGTCTATATTGTTTTTCCAGTATTTAGCACAAATGATTTTTTATATTAAAAAGACAAATTGCATTTGAAATATGTACAGCTTAGATTATTTTTGTTATCAATATACTATGGAAATATATTCTCCAGTATCAACATCCCATGGAAGTTTTCTATAGCAATAGATGTATATTGTTTTATTCTCCTTCATTTAACATAATTTACTCAATCTCTCATGGACAGACATTTACTTTTAATGTTATCTTGCTAAAAGAAATTCTAAATAAACAGTTCTATAATCATATAGTTATTTCTTTGGGACATATTCCTGAAGCTAAATTCCTGAATCAAAGTTCATATTTATTTAACATTTTGTTGAATACAGTCTTCCTGAAATGTTGACTCAATATTTCTATAATATATACCATTATTAATATTTTTCCACAATGTATAGACTTAACTACCAATAGCAAATAAAGATAATTTCATTATTTTAATTTATATGAACTTAAATAATTCCTATGAGACATAATTATAACTAACGTATATATTTTTTACAATTATTAATTAAATTATATTTTCCTAGAAATTGCCTTTCATGATCTTTCACTAAGGAAATATAATATTTTGTAATGGAATAGAACAGGAAGTTTTATGTTTTAAATTTTTATTCAGAAGTGACTGGTTTATTTGACTTTTTTTTCTTTGTGGCAATAATGGGGTTTGAACTCAGAGCCTCATGGCTTTCCTGGCAGGAATCTATACTTGAGTCATGCCTCCAGCCCATTTTTAGTTTTTAATTGATAAGAAAATCCCTAATTCTGTTTTAAAAAGGCAAGTAGAAACTATATGTGCTTACAGTATATTAATATTACATGGTGCTTTGATATAAGACAAAAAACTGTGACTATTCATTAGTAAATATAACATCATAGCAAAACTTTTGTGCCATAACCAGAGGAAAATACAAATAGAGAACTGACATCAAATAAAAATTGACAACAGCATACATAAAAAATAATGAATGATAAAGCATAAAATCAAAAAGTGGATATAGAAATAAACTATATATAGGTATAAATATTATGGTATGAATTGATAGAGGTACAAAGATTAAGAGTAGATAGAGCATGCACCTGTCACTACAACTACAATAAAGTCTGAAATTGAGGAAATCACAGTTCTAGGCCAGTCTAGGAAAAAAAGTTACTGATACCCCATCTCAAGGGAAAAAATGGGAATAGTGGGACATATTTATCACTCCAACTATAACAGGAAGCATAAACAAGAGGATCATGGCCCAGGCAAGTGTGGGCCCAAAAAATGAGACTTTATTTCAATAATAGCCAGAGCATAAAGGTCCAGAGATTATGGCTCAGGTGGTAGAGGACCTGCCTAGTAAGTACAGGCATTTAGTTTTGTACCTCCTCCCTGAAAATACATAGAATCACCCAAGATAAACAAATAGGCATAAGTTTATTCATAACTAAATGTATAAACACAATGTATAAAGTCACAAAAACATGCTGCAAACACATAAAGAAAAACGTTGTCACAAAAATTACCAAAGAAAGATAACAAGAAAATATATATTTTAACCAAAATTATTGATACAATGATAGGCAAATTCAGAGAGGAAACTTTCATTGCTAAAACCTTTTATAATATGCTTAAACCTGTATATAGTAAGATGTGTGTCCTAAAGCATAAAATTACCTGGCATTGTTCCCTCCAGATGCTATAAAAGAAAGAAAGAAAGAAAGAAAGAATGTTTTATTTAGCTATTCCACATAAACTACTCATTTTCTTTCTTCATTTAGACTTAGTCATGGAATATAAAAAATATTTTTAAATGGAAGAAGCCCTATTAAAAGAACCACAGATCTCACTAATACTTCATCTTTTACTAAATACTAACCCACAATGATACTAATAAATCCTTCAATTAATGAACTACTGTTGAAGGAGAGGGAGGAAAGAACTGAAATAGTAACAGTCAAGCATCAGTCAAGATTAGCATAAAAGGGGATGGGAATGTGGCTTAGTGGTAGAGTGCTTGCCTAGCATGCATGAAGCCCTGGGTTCAATTCCTCAGTGCAATGTAAACAGAAAAAGCCAGAAGCCACACTGTGGCTCAAGTGGTAGAACGCTAACCTTGAGCAAAAGAAGTTCAGGGATAGTGCCCGGGCCCTGAGTTCAAGCCCCAGGACTGGCAAGAAAAAAAAAAAGATTAGAGTAAAAATTAATCTAATTGGTTTATTGAGTTCATTTCTTTGAGAAGAAAGTTCAAAAAACCTCTGGTTGTTATAGCCACCTTACAATTTGAGTTAATCAAATCAACTGTGTGGCAGTCCTACCAAGCACTCATCAATCAACCACTGTGAATTACCAAAACCAAACAAACAAAAAAGACTTAACTAGAAAACCACCAATTCAGCCTTACCCTACAGACATCGCCAAAGTATTGCTGGGATGCATAAATATTTTGAAATATGTTTAAATAACGTATCCTGACTGCCAGTAAAAAAATTTTTTCCAAGCAAATGTTATTAAAAAATGTTTGGGCTATCCACAAATGTTTTTATAAGCATTCCTCCAAGCAACTACTGAGGCCTCAGAAAAATTCCCAGCCAACAGGAGAGCTCATAAGAAAGAAGTCCTGCATAGAAGGTGAACCAAGGAAATGTAGACAGGAACACTGGAGCTGTTAAGATGGTCTCAAAACAAATCTGTGTTTCATGAATGCTTTCGAAACAAATAGTTCTGGCTGAAAACAAACATTTGCACATTGAAGACACACCCAACAAAAATGTTTGTTTGCCCATACTAACATTTTATTTGGCACATATTTGCCCCAGCTCAAGTGAGCAAAAATAAGATAAATGCAAACATCTCACAGAAGGCAAAGTTACAATATATTTATAAGTTTTTAAAAGATGAGAACATTCATTTATTAAACATAAAGCCAAAAATATATATTTGTTTTACTTAAAATAATTTAAAAAAAGTTACCAGCATAAGAACAGAAGCACAAGAATCGTAAGTAGCAATTTTCAATTGACCCACATAAAAAAAAATCAGCTAATGGCAAGTGTTATTTCTATCTCACAAGGGAAGTTTGTTAGCTATAGATAAGTCTGGTCTTGGTCCTTTATATTACATTTGATTCCTGGTATTATAAAATATATTTTTAAAGTATCATATTCTTTTGTTGTTTTATAAAATTTGGTATTTATCATTGGCAATTATCATTGACAACATGTGTGCTATGAGACAATAAGAAATATGAGTATATTAAAAGGGTTATTTATTCATATGCTCTTCAATAATGATTTTGAGGATAC